>NW_028154763.1:0-60479 GCF_963457635.1 Microchirus variegatus
AGTTGGAATATCTTGAAATTGTACTCAGTCATAGTCAACGACGCCCTGAACAAGAATCTATTGAAAATATTTGCATATCTCTTAAGGAATATTTTTAATGAATTTTTGAAAATGAGGAATTTCTGTGCACTTAGGCAGTGACTTAACTTTTTCGTCAAAAAAGACCCCAAAAGTATCTTGGAATGTATTGAAATTGTACACAGTCATAGTCAAGCATGCCCTGAACAAGAACCTGTTGAATATATTTGCATATCTCTTGAATAATATTTTTAATGAATTTTTGAAAATCCGGAAAGCGATCCATGCACTTAGGCAGTGACTTAACTTTTTCGTCAAAAAAGACCCCAAAAGTATCTTGGAATGTCTTGAAATTGTACACAGTCATAGTCAAGCATGCCCTGAACAAGAATCCGTTGAATATATTTGCATATCTCTTGAAGAATATTTTTAATGAACTTTTGAAAATCAGGAAAGCGATCCATGCGCTTGGACATTCCAAGTATGTTGGAATGTCTTGAAATTGTACTCAGTCATAGTCAACGACGCCCTGAACAAGAATCCGTTGAAAATATTTGCATATCGTTTAAGGAATTTTTTTAAAGAATTTCTGAAAATCAGGAAAGCGATCCATGCACTTAGGCAGTGACTTAACTTTTTCGTCAAAAAAGACCCCAAAAGTATCTTGGAATGTCTTGAAATTGTACACAGTCATAGTCAAGCATGCCCTGAACAAGAATCCGTTGAATATATTTGCATATCTATTGAAGAATATTTTTAATGAATTTTTGAAAATCAGGAAAGCGATCCATGCACTTGGACATTCCAAGTATGTTGGAATGTCTTGAAATTGTACGCAGTCATAGTCAACAACGCCCTGAACAAGAATCCATTGAAAATATTTGCATATCGCTTAAGGAATATTTTTAATTAATTTTTGAAAATCAGGAAAGCGATCCATGCACTTAGGCAGTGACTTAACTTTTTATTCAAAAAAGACCCCAAAAGTATCTTGGAATGTCTTGAAATTGTACACAGTCATAGTCAAGCATGCCCTGAACAAGAATCCGTTGAATATATTTGCATATCTCTTGAAGAATATTTTTAATGAACTTTTGAAAATCAGGAAAGCGATCCATGCACTTGGACATTCCAAGTATGTTGGAATGTCTTGAAATTGTACTCAGTCATAGTCAACGACGCCCTGAACAAGAATCCGTTGAAAATATTTGCATATCGCTTAAGGAATATTTTTAATTAATTTTTGAAAATCAGGAAAGCGATCCATGCACTTAGGCAGTGACTTAACTTTTTATTCAAAAAAGACCCCAAAAGTATCTTGGAATGTCTTGAAATTGTACACAGTCATAGTCAAGCATGCCCTGAACAAGAATCCGTTGAATATATTTGCATATCTTTTGAAGAATATTTTTAATGAACTTTTGAAAATCAGGAAATTGATCCATGCACTTGGACATTCCAAGTATGTTGGAATGTCTTGAAATTGTACTCGGTCATAGTCAACGACGCCCTGAACAAGAATCCATTGAAAATATTTGCATATCTCTTAAGGAATATTTTTAATGAATTTTTGAAAATGATGAAAGTCTGTGCACTTAGGCAGTGACTTAACTTTTTATTCAAAAAAGACCCCAAAGGTATCTTGGAATGTCTTGAAATTGTACACAGTCATAGTCAAGCATGCCCTGAACAAGAATCCGTTGAATATATTTGCATATCTCTTGAAGAATATTTTTAATGAACTTTTGAAAATCAGGAAAGCGATCCATGCACTTGGACATTCCAAGTATGTTGGAATGTCTTGAAAATGTACTCAGTCATAGTCAACGACGCCCTGAACAAGAATCCGTTGAAAATATTTGCATATCGCTTAAGGAATATTTTTAATGAATTTTTGAAAATCAGGAAAGCGATCCATGCACTTAGGCAGTGACATAACTTTTTTGTCAAAAAAGACCCCAAAAGTATCTTGGAATGTCTTGAAATTGTACACAGTCATAGTCAAGCATGCCCTGAACAAGAATCCGTTGAATATATTTGCATATCTCTTGAAGAATATTTTTAATGAATTTTTGAAAATCCGAAAAGCGATCCATGCACTTGGACATTCCAAGTATGTTGGAATGTCTTGAAATTGTACTCAGTCATAGTCAACGACGCCCTGAACAAGAATCAATTGAAAATATTTGCATATCTCTTAAGGAATATTTTTATTGAATTTTTGAAAATGAGGAAAGTCTGTGCACTTAGGCAGTGACTTAACTTTTTATTCAAAAAAGACCCGAAAAGTATCTTGGAATGTCTTGAAATTGTACACAGTCATAGTCAAGCATGCCCTGAACAAGAATCCGTTGAATATATTTGCATATCTCTTGAAGAATATTTTTAATGAACTTTTGTAAATCAGGAAAGCGATCCATGCATTTGGACATTCCAAGTATGTTGGAATGTCTTGAAATTGTACTCAGTCATAGTCAACGACGCCCTGAACAAGAATCCGTTGAAAATATTTGCATATCGTTTAAGGAATATTTTTAAAGAATTTCTGAAAATCAGGAAAGCGATCCATGCACTTAGGCAGTGACTTAACTTTTTCGTCAAAAAAGACCCCAAAAGTATCTTGGAATGTCTTGAAATTGTACACAGTCATAGTCAAGCATGCCCTGAACAAGAATCCGTTGAATATATTTGCATATCTCTTGAAGAATATTTTTAATGAATTTTTGAAAATCCGAAAAGCGATCCATGCACTTGGACATTCCAAGTATGTTGGAATGTCTTGAAATTGTACTCAGTCATAGTCAACGACGCCCTGAACAAGAATCAATTGAAAATATTTGCATATCTCTTAAGGAATATTTTTAATGAATTTTTGAAAATGAGAAAAGTCTGTGCACTTCGGCAGTGACTTAACTTTTTATTCAAAAAAGACCCCAAAAGTATCTTGGAATGTCTTGAAATTGTACACAGTCATAGTCAAGCATGCCCTGAACAAGAATCCGTTGAATATATTTGCATATCTCTTGAAGAATATTTTTAATGAACTTTTGAAAATCAGGAAAGCGATCCATGCACTTGGACATTCCAAGTATGTTGGAATGTCTTGAAATTGTACTCAGTCATAGTCAACAACGCCCTGAACAAGAATCCGTTGAAAATATTTGCATATCGTTTAAGGAATATTTTTAAAGAATTTCTGAAAATCAGGAAAGCGATCCATGCACTTAGGCAGTGACTTAACTTTTTCGTCAAAAAAGACCCCAAAAGTATCTTGGAATGTCTTGAAATTGTACACAGTCATAGTCAAGCATGCCCTGAACAAGAATCCGTTGAATATATTTGCATATCTCTTGAAGAATATTTTTAATGAATTTTTGAAAATCCGGAAAGCGATCCATGCACTTAGGCAGTGACTTAACTTTTTCGTCAAAAAAGACCCCAAAAGTATCTTGGAATGTCTTGAAATTGTACACAGTCATAGTCAAGCATGCCCTGAACAAGAATCCGTTGAATATATTTGCATATCTTTTGAAGAATATTTTTAATGAACTTTTGAAAATCAGGAAATTGATCCATGCACTTGGACATTCCAAGTATGTTGGAATGTCTTGAAATTGTACTCGGTCATAGTCAACGACGCCCTGAACAAGAATCCATTGAAAATATTTGCATATCTCTTAAGGAATATTTTTAATGAATTTTTGAAAATGATGAAAGTCTGTGCACTTAGGCAGTGACTTAACTTTTTATTCAAAAAAGACCCCAAAGGTATCTTGGAATGTCTTGAAATTGTACACAGTCATAGTCAAGCATGCCCTGAACAAGAATCCGTTGAATATATTTGCATATCTCTTGAAGAATATTTTTAATGAACTTTTGAAAATCAGGAAAGCGATCCATGCACTTGGACATTCCAAGTATGTTGGAATGTCTTGAAATTGTACTCAGTCATAGTCAACGATGCCCTGAACAAGAATCCGTTGAAAATATTTGCATATCGCTTAAGGAATATTTTTAATGAATTTTTGAAAATCAGGAAAGCGATCCATGCACTTAGGCAGTGACTTAACTTTTTTGTCAAAAAAGACCCCAAAAGTATCTTGGAATGTCTTGAAATTGTACACAGTCATAGTCAAGCATGCCCTGAACAAGAATCCGTTGAATATATTTGCATATCTCTTGAAGAATATTTTTAATGAATTTTTGAAAATCCGAAAAGCGATCCATGCACTTGGACATTCCAAGTATGTTGGAATGTCTTGAAATTGTACTCAGTCATAGTCAACGACGCCCTGAACAAGAATCAATTGAAAATATTTGCATATCTCTTAAGGAATATTTTTATTGAATTTTTGAAAATGAGGAAAGTCTGTGCACTTAGGCAGTGACTTAACTTTTTATTCAAAAAAGACCCGAAAAGTATCTTGGAATGTCTTGAAATTGTACACAGTCATAGTCAAGCATGCCCTGAACAAGAATCCGTTGAATATATTTGCATATCTCTTGAAGAATATTTTTAATGAACTTTTGTAAATCAGGAAAGCGATCCATGCATTTGGACATTCCAAGTATGTTGGAATGTCTTGAAATTGTACTCAGTCATAGTCAACGACGCCCTGAACAAGAATCCGTTGAAAATATTTGCATATCGTTTAAGGAATATTTTTAAAGAATTTCTGAAAATCAGGAAAGCGATCCATGCACTTAGGCAGTGACTTAACTTTTTCGTCAAAAAAGACCCCAAAAGTATCTTGGAATGTCTTGAAATTGTACACAGTCATAGTCAAGCATGCCCTGAACAAGAATCCGTTGAATATATTTGCATATCTCTTGAAGAATATTTTTAATGAATTTTTGAAAATCCGAAAAGCGATCTATGCACTTGGACATTCCAAGTATGTTGGATTGTCTTGAAATTGTACTCAGTCATAGTCAACGACGCCCTGAACAAGAATCAATTGAAAATATTTGCATATCTCTTAAGGAATATTTTTAATGAATTTTTGAAAATGAGGAAAGTCTGTGCATTTCGGCAGTGACTTAACTTTTTATTCAAAAAAGACCCCAAAAGTATCTTGGAATGTCTTGAAATTGTACACAGTCATAGTCAAGCATGCCCTGAACAAGAATCCGTTGAATATATTTGCATATCTCTTGAAGAATATTTTTAATGAACTTTGGAAAATCAGGAAAGCGATCCATGCACTTGGACATTCCAAGTATGTTGGAATGTCTTGAAATTGTACTCAGTCATAGTCAACGACGCCCTGAACAAGAATCCGTTGAAAATATTTGCATATCGTTTAAGGAATATTTTTAAAGAATTTCTGAAAATCAGGAAAGCGATCCATGCACTTAGGCAGTGACTTAACTTTTTCGTCAAAAAAGACCCCAAAAGTATCTTGGAATGTCTTGAAATTGTACACAGTCATAGTCAAGCATGCCCTGAACAAGAATCCGTTGAATATATTTGCATATCTCTTGAAGAATATTTTTAATGAATTTTTGAAAATCCGGAAAGCGATCCATGCACTTAGGCAGTGACTTAACTTTTTCGTCAAAAAAGACCCCAAAAGTATCTTGGAATGTCTTGAAATTGTACACAGTCATAGTCAAGCATGCCCTGAACAAGAAACCGTTGAATATATTTGCATATCTCTTGAAGAATATTTTTAATGAACTTTTGAAAATCCGGAAAGCGATCCATGCACTTGGACATTCCAAGTATGTTGGAATGTCTTGAAATTGTACTCAGTCATAGTCAACGACGCCCTGAACAAGAATCCGTTGAAAATATTTGCATATCGCTTAAGGAATATTTTTAATGAATTTTTTTAAAAATCCGGAAAGCGATCCATGCACTGAGGCAGTGACTTAACTTTTTCGTCAAAAAAGACCCCAAAAGTATCTTGGAATGTCTTGAAATTGTACACAGTCATAGTCAAGCATGCCCTGAACAAGAATCCGTTGAATATATTTGCACATCTCTTGAAGAATATTTTTAATGAATTTTTGAAAATCCGAAAAGCGATCCATGCACTTGGACATTCCAAGTATGTTGGAATGTCTTGAAATTGTACTCAGCCATAGTCAACGACGCCCTGAACAAGAATCTGTTGAAAATATTTGCATATCTCTTAAGGAATATTTTTAATGAATTTTTGAAAATGAGGAAAGTCTGTGCACTTAGGCAGTGACTTAACTTTTTATTCAAAAAAGACCCCAAAAGTATCTTGGAATGTCTTGAAATTGTACAGAGTCATAGTCAAGCATGCCCTGAACAAGAATCCGTTGAATATATTTGCATATCTCTTGAAGAATATTTTTATAGAATTTTTGAAAATCCGGAAAGCGATCCATGCACTTGGACATTCCAAGTATGTTGGAATGTCTTGAAATTGTACTCGGTCATAGTCAACGACGCCCTGAACAAGAATCCATTGAAAATATTTGCAAATCTCTTAAGGAATATTTTTAATGAATTTTTGAAAATCAGGAAAGCGATTTATGCACTTCGGCAGTAACTTTACTTTTTCGTCAAAAAAGACCCCAAAGGTATCTTGGAATGTCTTGAAATTGTACACAGTCATAGTCAAGCATGTCCTGAACAAGAATCCGTTGAATATATTTGCATATCTCTTGAAGACTATTTTTATAGAACTTTTGAAAATCAGGAAAGCGATCCATGCATTTGGACATTCCAAGTATGTTGGAATGTCTTGAAATTGTACTCAGTCATAGTCAACGACGCCCTGAACAAGAATCCGTTGAAAATATTTGCATATCGCTTAAGGAATATTTTTAATGAATTTTTTTAAAAATCAGGAAAGCGATCCATGCACTGAGGCAGTGACTTAACTTTTTCGTCAAAAAAGACCCCAAAAGTATCTTGGAATGTCTTGAAATTGTACACAGTCATAGTCAAGCATGCCCTGAACAAGAAACCGTTGAATATATTTGCATATCTCTTGAAGAATATTTTTAATGAATTTTTGAAAATCCGAAAAGCGATCCATGCACTTGGACATTCCAAGTATGTTGGAATGTCTTGAAATTGTACTCAGCCATAGTCAACGACGCCCTGAACAAGAATCTGTTGAAAATATTTGCATATCTCTTAAGGAATATTTTTAATGAATTTTTGAAAATGAGGAAAGTCTGTGCACTTAGGCAGTGACTTAACTTTTTATTCAAAAAAGACCCCAAAAGTATCTTGGAATGTCTTGAAATTGTACAGAGTCATAGTCAAGCATGCCCTGAACAAGAATCCGTTGAATATATTTGCATATCTCTTGAAGAATATTTTTATAGAATTTTTGAAAATCCGGAAAGCGATCCATGCACTTGGACATTCCAAGTATGTTGGAATGTCTTGAAATTGTACTCGGTCATAGTCAACGACGCCCTGAACAAGAATCCATTGAAAATATTTGCAAATCTCTTAAGGAATATTTTTAATGAATTTTTGAAAATCAGGAAAGCGATTTATGCACTTCGGCAGTAACTTTACTTTTTCGTCAAAAAAGACCCCAAAGGTATCTTGGAATGTCTTGAAATTGTACACAGTCATAGTCAAGCATGTCCTGAACAAGAATCCGTTGAATATATTTGCATATCTCTTGAAGACTATTTTTATAGAACTTTTGAAAATCAGGAAAGCGATCCATGCATTTGGACATTCCAAGTATGTTGGAATGTCTTGAAATTGTACTCAGTCATAGTCAACGACGCCCTGAACAAGAATCCGTTGTAAATATTTGCATATCGCTTAAGGAATATTTTTAATGAATTTTTGAAAATCAGGAAAGCGATCGATGCACTTAGGCAGTGACTTAACTTTTTTGTCAAAAAAGACCCCAAAAGCATCTTGGAATGTCTTGAAATTGTACACAGTCATAGTCAAGCATGCCCTGAACAAGAATCCGTTGAATATATTTGCACATCTCTTGAAGAATATTTTTAATGAATTTTTGAAAATCCGGAAAGCGATCCATGCACTTGGACATTCCAAGTATGTTGGAATGTCTTGAAATTGTACTCAGTCATAGTCAACGACACCCTGAACAAGAATCCGTTGAAAATATTTGCATATCGCCTAACAAATATTTTAAATGAATTTTTGAAAATCAGGAAAGCGAACCATGCACTTACGCAGTGACTTAACTTTTTTGTCAAAAAAGACCCCAAAAGTATCTTGGAATGTCTTGAAATTGTACACAGTCATAGTCAAGCATGCCCTGAACAAGAATCCGTTGAATATATTTGCATATCTCTTAAAGAATATTTTTAATGAACTTTTGAACATGACATAGTTTGGCATGGGTTAACCCATGTCATGACAAACATGACATGTTTGTCCACTAGAGGGCAGTTTGAAGAACCCAGCAGCCATGAATCAGATTTGACCTTACTTGTAATGTCAAACTTGTCCACTAGAGGGCAGTTGAAATAGTTAAGTATCCATACATCAAATTTGAGCTTACATGTAATGACACCTTTGTCCACTAGAGGGCAGTCTGAAGAATTTAGCAGCCATAAATCAGATTTGACCTTACATGTAATAACACCTTTGTCCACCAGAGGGCAGTCTGACCAATCCAGCAGCCATAAATCAGATTTGACCTTACTTGTAATGTCAAACTTGTCCACTAGAGGGCAGTTGAAATAGTTAAGTATCCATACATCAAATTTGAGCTTACATGTAATGACATGTTTGTCCACTTGAGGCCTGTTTGAAGAACCCAGCAGCCATGAATCAGATTTGACCTTACTTGTAATGTCAAACTTGTCCAATAGAGGGCAGTTGAAATAATTAAGTATCCATACATCAAATTTGAGCTTACATGTAATGACACCTTTATCCACTAGAGGGCAATTTGAAGAACCCAGCAGCCATAAATCAGATTTGACCTTACATGTAATAACAACTTTGTCCACCAGAGAGCAGTCTGAATAATTCAGCAGCCATAAATCAAATGTGACCCTCCTTGTAAAAACACATTGGTTCACCAGGAAGCTGTTAGACCATGTGAACCAATCCATTACCCATAATGCTTTGTGAAAACTTAAAAGTGAAGAAAACAGTGTCAGCCAATCGGCTTTTTCAGCCAATCAGCTGACGATCACAGAGGCTCATTATACGGAGAGAGAGAGAGACAGGGAGAGGGAGAGAGAGTGTGTCGAATGTCCAGCGTATGTGTGCAGTGCGAAATTAAAGCGTGAATATCATCAAAGCAGTCATCATCAAAGCTTTGTTTGACAAAGGAAGACAAAGAGAAAAGGACAATAAGTCTGTGGCTGAGCAGCTTCTTCACGGACAAGGACAGCGAACGTACAGAGACTGCTGTGTGTGGACTGTTAGCATTTTAAGCTAGCGATCTTTATGCTAACGTGTTAGCAGACTTCATCGTCACAAAAACAACAAACAGATGATTATTCCGCGGCTGAAAGAGAGCAGGACACACACGGTAGTTGTCTGAGATGATGACATGACGCCAGCACCGCTCTATCTCCTATCGAATTGGACTTTTGGAGGCGAACAGACGTAAAACTGTTATGATCAGAGGCACTGATGTTCTTATGGGGTGAGTTTTCCTTAACGTTGTTAATCGATGTTATGTTAGTGTTCATTCAAAGTCACATACAGACGCACATAGGGAAGCTGTCTTTTAATAATCCACTGTGCGTTTCATAACGCCGTTTGGCTACATTGTTATTAGCCATGCTTGCTTAGCTCGCTAGCTTAGCTCGCTAGCTCGGTACTGTATTATTACAATGAGAATGATGCGCACATCGAAACTTTTGTTCGGTCAGATGAGCGTATTATAAGCCGTAAGAGGAGCATGTCACGGCCCTCTTTGAGATTTTGTACACCCGCAGGTTCAGTTTGATAATTCAAATGCTTTGAGACGAAACTCCCGTGTTCGAAACCTAACATTGCATTGAATGATGTGTGAATGCCACACCTTTGCATGCATGAATCACACATGATTAACACAATGTGTGATGAACGTGTTAATTACACGTGCAATTCATGCACATAAAGGTGTGGCATTCACACATAATTCAAGCAATACTACTGATCAATCTATACTGATTCAGTGATTAGATGCCTTTTAACATGAACCATGATCTGAAATAAGTATTTTTTATTTTTTTTTCAGAATCCTGGGCATAAGGATTGGCATGTGAAGTTGCTGCCAACCCATATGTCCAAGGCCTCAGTGTGGCGTCAATACATGAGGTCGGCTAAGGCTCTTGGTATGTGTATAAATTGATTTCTATACAATAGCCAAATGCTTATATAGACTGCAATATGTAATGTGTAAAATGTGATTTTTTTGGAAAAATAAAATCATTATTTTCATTGTGGTTCTTGCTGTCAACAGGTAGTGGAACACAGCTCTGCTGAAAGTCGCCTCAATATTCCGCAGCTTGTTGGAACGGCAGATGGCAGAGTGATAGTAAAGACCATCGACTGGCAGACACATCTGAGTCCCTACTTTCAAAAGCTCCCACAGATCAAGAGTTATCAGAACTTTAGGTATTTATATTCAAAATTCTGCATTTTATGAATAAAAAAATCACGAATGAACATAATAGTGTTCCATGTGAACAGTGAGCCATGTTTTAAATATCCTGTTGTGTGCTTCTATTCTGTCACAGCTTTGATGCCAACAGACCAGGTGTGGTGCTTGCTCAAACTCACAGTGATGCAGAGCCTATCGAGTTTCAGCTACTGCGCAACCCAGGAGTTCTGCCCCCTGTTGACAGTCTCCCCGTCCTGGCCCCACCTGGACTGACCATGGACAGGCAGACGTATCTTTTTGAAAAAATCCGGCCTTTCTGTTCTGATGAGGCAAAATTCTTCACATGCCCAGCACCAAAGGTTACAGCACAGAAGAGGGTGCGTTTGTGATGTCATCATTTAGTCCGCATATCAACTGTGATGGACAGAGTGGGTACAGCCACATTGTGGGGGAGGAACTGGTATTGAAGATGATAATATAGTCCATGGTCTGGAAAATATTCCTTCACACACTTAGATATATTTTATTTCTTTATTTTAGTTCTATGCACCATATATCTGGAACAAACTCCCAGAAAACTGTAGGTCTGCTGAAACTCTCACCTCTTTTAAATCAAGAGTGAAGACTTTTCTGTTTGCCGCTGCATTTCAGTCATTTCCAATACTGCACTGTAACCTTTATTCCTTATATATACTCTTGATTTTATTTATCTTTTTATTTTATTTGTATCTATTTTATTTTTTAATCTTAATCTTTAAATTTTACCTGCTTGTTTTTATTTTGATGTTATATCTGATTTTATAAATGTCTCTTTTCTATGCTTTTTAATGCTTTATGTAAAGCACTTTGAATTACCTTGTTGTTGAAATGTGCTATACAAATAAACTTGCCTTGCCTTGCCTTACATTGACATGAACTACATTCATTCCTTTTTTTTTCCAAACTGCTACACTGTTACTGTCCTGTGGGCTAACAGACATCAGATGTCACTGACAGCTAGACTGGGTGGGGGGTTGTGACCATGTTAATGTCATGCAAATGAGCAGCTATTGGCCTGGCTCCTCAAGAGGGTCAAAATCTTTCAGGCTGAATTTCTCCCTAAAGCAGTTTGAGGAGTGTCTACATTCAAATGACCACATCTTCTTCAAAAATGATCAGATGGACATGGGTTTGACATTGTTGGAAAGCTTAGATATCACACTTTCGGAATCTGTAAATAACTCCAAATGTCCCGAAGTAGACATGTGAACCCTTTTGCCATGGCTGGACACAAATTTTCTGTTCCAGAATCGAGACCCGACATGGACCTTGTGATGGAACGGTCACGCCTGGTGTATGTCCAGGACAACATTGACGAACTCTGAACACCAGCTGTCAGAAGAGGATGAGTATTGTAAGTTGTTGTGTTTGCTGCGTTTGTCTCTGTTAATTTGTTTGTTGTTCCTAATCTGTTCCAGAATGGAGACCCAACATGGTCGACCTCGAGCCGGGGCTTGGTGGACGTTCTGGACAACTTCGACGAACTCTGAACACAGACTGTTGGAAGAGGATGAGTATGGTGATATTTTTGTTTGAGTTATTGTTGACCTCTACTTTCGTCTACAGTCGCCTCTTCCCTGATCTGGTCGGTGACTCCCACTGCACAAGAAGAACCTACAGTGGTGAGTATATCAGATTCCTTATGACATCAATGACAGTTTGATACTGCTTTTCAGTTTTGTTTTTCCTAATCTGTTTCAGAATGGAGACCCAAGGCTTGGTGGACTTCCTAGGTCCTTGACAACTTCAAACTCTAAACACTAGCTGTCGGAAGAGGATGAGTATTGTTAGTAGTTGTGTTTGCTGCTGCTTTTGTCTCTGTTAATTTGTTTGTTTTTCCTAATCTGTTCCAGAAGGGTGACCCAACATGGTCGACCTCAAGGTGGTGCTTGTTGGACGTTCTACCCTACAGTCGCATCTTCCCTGATCTCATCGGTGACTCCTACTGCACAAGAAGAACCTGCAGTGGTGAGTATATCAGATTCCTTTGGACATCAATGACAGTTTGATACTGCTTTTCAGTTTTGTTTTTCCTAATCTGTTCCAGAATGGAGACCCAACATGGTCGACCTCGAGGCGGTGCTTGGTGGACGTTCTGGACAACTTCGACGAACTCTGAACACAGATTGTCGGAAGAGGAGGAGAATGGTGATATTTATTTTTCTTTGCGTCATTGTTGTTGACTCAACTCAACTCAACTCAACTTTATTTATAGAGCGCTTTAGGCAGCTAAAGCTGGTACAAAGTGCTTAACAGTACAATAAATAAAACATGGCACATAAAACATAGGAGACAAAATAAAAACAATAAAACTATAAAACAGTAACAATGTTTAAATAATAAAAAAAACAATAAAACTATAAAACAATAAAAATGTTTAAACAATAAAACACTAAAACAAGAGCAGAGTCTCATGCTGAGTTGAACGCAGAAGAATAAAAATGTGTTTTAAGATGAGTTTTAAAAATGGACAGTGAGGGGGCCTGTCTAATATGAAGCGGGAGGGCGTTCCAAAGTTTGGGACCGGCAATGGAGAAAGCTCTTTCCCCTCTGAGCTTCCGTTTAGACCTCGGTACCTCCAGGAGCAGCTGGTCAGCTGACCTGAGGCACCGAGCAGGAGTGTAAGGATGGAGAAGCTCAGAGAGGTAAGGCGGGGCAAGACCATTTAAAGATTTAAAAACAAATAAAAGAATCTTAAAATGGACTCTAAAATGCACAGGCAGCCAGTGAAGGGAGGCCAAAATGGGAGTAATGTGCTCCCTCTTACGTGGGAGGCGAGCAGCAGCGTTCTGGACCAACTGGAGACGTGAGAGGGAGGACTGGCTGACTCCAAGATAAAGAGCGTTACAGTAATCCAGCCGAGATGTAACAAAGGCATGGATTACTGTTTCAAAGTGCTTTTGTGAGAGAAAGGGCCTCACCTTTGCCAGCTGCCTGAGGTGAAAAAAGCTGGACTTTACTGTTGCCCCAATTTGCCGGTCCAATTTAAAATCACTGTCCATAATAAAACCTAAGTTTGTCACTAAAGGCTTCACATACGATGCCAAAGGGCCCAAATCAGCAGGGGGGGGTTCACTAGAGCCGCTAGGACCAAACATTATGACTTCCGTCTTCTTTTCATTAAATTTTAAAAAGTTCAGTGACATCCATGCTTTTATGTCATCAAGACATAATAGAAGTGGTTGCAGACAGGCATTTTTCTTACTCAGTGGGACATAAATCTGACTGTCGTCTGCATAAAAATGAAATGAGATGCCATGTTTTCTCAAGATGGAGCCCAGGGGAAGCAGATACAGGGAGAAGAGCAGGGGCCCAAAATTGAGCCCTGTGGAACCCCATATGACAGTGGAGCAGAGCGGGACTCAGAGCCACCGAGGCGTACACACATAGATCTTCCCTCAAGATACGATCTAAACCACTTAAGGGCGCTACCACTAATGCCCACTAGGTGCTGCAAGCGTGCCACTAAAATATTGTGGTCCACAGTGTCAAACGCTGCAGTTAGGTCCAGCAGGACAAGGATCACAGAGTCTCCAGAATCAACCGTCAGGAGGATGTCATTGAACACTCTTAATAAAGCTGACTCTGTACTATGCCTTGTTTTAAAGCCAGACTGGAAAATCTCCAGAATATCATGCTCGTCCAGGAACGACTGCAACTGGGCGTGGACAACTTTTTCCAGGATCTTTGAAATAAAAGGCAGCTTGGAGATAGGTCTATAATTGGCTAGCATAACACGATCAAGGCCAGGTTTCTTAAGCAGGGGTTGTACAACAGCATGTTTAAAACATTGGGGGACAACACCAGAAGACAGACTGCTGTTAATAATGGCCAGGACTGACTGCCCTATACAAGGAAATACCTCTTTAAAAAAGTGAGGCGGGACAGTGTCACAGGGAGAGCCTGATGGCTTCATCTGGGCAACCACTTTTTCTAAGGCAATCAGAGACACGGGCTCAAACGAATCAAGCACAGCTGAGAAAAGCACACTGTCAGAGGGGTCAGACACAGGTGTGGTGATTAGAGCCCTTGTGGTAGCAACCTTATCAATGAAGAACTGCAGGAAGCTATTGCACATTTCAGGGGATTCCTCTGTGCACACAGGCTGAGGTGAGCCAAGAACAGACTCTATGGTTTTAAATAACACACGTGGGTTGTGAGAGTTTGATTCAATAATATTTGACAGGTGCTCTCTTCTGGACTCTTTGACAGTGCTCTGGTAGCAGCGCCAGCTGTCTTTTAGGATTTGGCGAGAAACCTGCAGCTTGTCCTTTTTCCACCTGCGTTCAGCTTTGCGGCAATCCTGTCTGGCTGCGCGAGTTCTCGCATTGAACCAGGGCTCAGGTTTAGCTTTGGGCTGCACGGTTTTAAATGGAGCCACAGAGTCCAATATGGTTCGGCAGGAGGAGTGAAACGAAGAACTGAGCACCTCCGTGTTTGGTAATAATTCAGAGGGGACACAGAGCTGGTTAAAGGCAGCAGAAAACTGGCCGGAAAACTGACCTCTACTTTTGTCTACAGTCGCCTCTTCCCTGATCTCATCGGTGACTCCCACTGCACAAGAAGAACCTACAGTGGTGAGTATATCAGATTCCTTTGAACATCAATGAAAGTTTGATGCTGATTTTCAGTTTCGTTTTTCCTAATCTGTTTCAGATTAGGAAAAACGAGCCCAAGGCTTGGTGGATTTCTGACGTCCAGGACAACTTTGAACATCTGAACACCAACTGTCAGAAGAAGATGAGTATTGTTGTTTTCTGCTGCTCTCGTCTCTTTTCATTATTTAGTTTTTTCCATTATTTTTTAAGTGTACAAAAATCACTATAGTCACAAAGCACTGAATACGATTCAAACACAGGTTGTTTTTTGATATATAAACAGACTCAGGGTTCAAGTTTGTTTCATTTTTGAAATGAAATGTTTGGTGTGGTTTAAGGAATATTTGGTTATTATTAGACCCTGAGATGGGTCAGTGACTAGGAGAAACATTGATTTTGATGCATTATTACTTTTTTGTAGTAGCAGATCCAATGTAATCTTATTTTGTGATATATGATGGATTTTGAATCGGTCTCCGACTACAAGTAAAACATTTTTTTCCTACTAACCCAATTATAACCTGGTTTTGTTTTAAGATAAATAAACATACAATAATAGTTTGAACCTAAAAAAACATTTATTTTGCAAAGGACACTGAATGATGAACACTTAAATATGAACATTGAATATGAAACATGGGGCAGTTTGGTGTGTTGTTGGCGATGGGGAGAAGGGAAAAGATGGAGATGGTGAGTGAGTTCATCATGTGTGAATGTGAGAGTTCAGCTCAGGTGGAGCAGAGACTCCAAATCTCGCTCGTTCACTCGCAGTCACGCTCGCTCGCTCACTCTCGCTCGCTCACTCACTCACTCAGTCACTCACTCTCGCTCGCTCGCTCACTCGCTCCCTCACTCCCTCACTCCCTCACTCAGTCACACATGATGCACTCACTCACCATCGCTCTTTTCCTTTCTCCCCATCTCCAACAACACACCCAACTGCCCCATGTTTCATATTCAATGTTTATATTTCAGTCTTCATCATTCAGGGTCGTCTTTGCAAAATAAATATTTGTTCAGGTTGAACCTATTCTTGTTTATTTATCTTTAAACAAAACAGGGTAATAATTATTTAGTTGGAAAAAAGTTTGCTTATAGAAGGAGACGGTTCAAAATCCATCATATCACAAGATTATTAAATTGCATCTGCCACTACAGAAACTAACAATGCATCAAAATCAATGTTTCTTCCAATCACTGACCATCTCAGGGCCTGATAATAATAAATAGTCCTTGAAAGGTATTTTATGATTGATTGGAAAGGATTGTAGTTTTTTTGTTGATTTAAAGAGTTGCATAAACATTATGGCCTTTAAAGGGTTAGAATTTTAAAAATAGTATTTGATGAGTATATCTGTCTGAAGTAGCGTTAAAAGAGTGACAATTTAAAGTTGAAAAAAATATGAACAATATTTTTGTAGGATACTGTTTTTAGAAAAATCTGACATTGCAAAAAATAAGAATGCATCAGTATCAAAAGTTATTGTAGTTTTTTTTTCCCAATAAAAACAGTGTAGTTGCGTAAACAATATGGCCTTTAAAAGGTGAACCTTTAAAAAATAATATTTTTAAAAGGTTCACCTTTTAAAAATATTAATATTTGATATGCATATTTCAGGATGAAGTAGCTTCAAAAGACTGACTCATTTAAAGTGGAAATAAATATTAAGATATTTTTACAGCAGTTTTTGGCAAGGGGCCGTTTTCTGCAACAAGGAACAAATGAGGGGGTTAGGGTTAGCTAACCTTAGTTAGTTATCCCCAAAACACCTGGTTCAGGTGCACAGGTTATCAGAGTTCTGCAGAGCTCGTTAACCACTTCCACTACACAAGAACCTACAGTGGTGAGTATATTAGACTCCTTTTGACATCAATGACACTTTGCTACTGCTTTTCAGTTTTGTTTTTCCTAATCTGTTCCAGAATTGAGACCCTAACACTTGGTGGACTTCTTACGTCCTGGACAACTTAGACGAACTCTGAACACCGGCTGTCAAAACAAGATGAGTGTTTTTTTGTTTGTGTCAATATGCACTTCTACTTTGGTCTGTCGTTTCATCTTCCTGTGTTGTCGTTGTTACACAAATGTGTACACTTAGCAAAACTTAGTTGACAGTAAACGGGTGCAGGTGTCGGAGGATTGATAACTCTGATTGGACGGAACTCTCCATACGTGACAGCAAAACAAAAATCTGCTCACAAGGATGGACAAACTGGAATCATGGCTTGGAAATGCAAAAGTAACTTTCTGGACAACTTTGTCAACACGATGATGCAGCAAATGGAGGAATTCATTCACCTCAGTGAATCTACTCTTGGAAAATGGATGGATCTGCATGATGATCTTTGAGGAAATGGGATCAGTGGATTCAAAACCTGGAGGAACGGAACACAAGAATCTGAAAAAAACCCAACATGAACTGCACAAAATGGCCTCCTTGTGGTCGTCCAACCAAAACCACTGACTAACAAAAGTTACCACCTCTTGTCCTTTCTGTTCCCCTCCCATTCCCCCCAACCGGTCGAGGCAGACGGCCGCACACTTTGAGTCTGGTTCTGCCAGAGATTTCTTCCTGTTAAAAGGGAGTTTTTTCTCTCCACTGTTGCCACGATTGCTTGCTCATTGTGTGAATTGTTGGGTTTCTCTTCTCTCTAATATTATGAATGATTTAAAAAAAAAAAAAAAAAAAAAAGGAGTGCAAGTCCGACTGTCACCTCCACGTGGTGCACTCTGGGTAACGCTAACGACGGCGGCAAACGATAAGTTTACCCGGACATTTGTGACTTATTTGAAAAGTTGATCTTTTTGAGTAAATGTTAATGTGTAGAATGTGTTTGAATGTTTGTCATTGTTGTGACGATAGTCAAGTTAATTTTCACTTCATGTGTTTTCATGTGTCCAGAAACGGCAGCAAAACATGGACTGGATTTCACCGACTGGACTTGATGTGGTTTCCCTGTGAGTCGACAAACTCATTTATTTCCTTGCTGTCCTTTTATTGCTTTCCTTTTCTCTTTCCTTCCATTCTTTTTCATGTCTTTCAGCCCTTTCTTTTTGCCATTTCCTCCATCCCTGTGTTCTCTCCTTCTCTAATGGACTTTATTGCTTCCTTCCTTTTTCTGATTAAATGAGGTTTTAGTCCAACCAGCAGGGGGCGTCACAGCCACTTCAGCCTCAGTGGGTGAAGCTGAGTCTTTTTTCTTTTCCATTTCTAATTCACAGTGTAAGTGGGGTTTAAAGCCAACAGGGTTTATGAAGAATAAGTTCTTGTTTTTATTGTTATTTAAAGCTAACTGTATTTTCTTCTCTGTATTGTTTTATTGCGTTTAATTTCTACTTTAATTTCTACTTAACCTTTATATGTTTCTTTGATGCCGTTTTGTTTCTTTTCTGCTTTGTGTTGATGTTTTTTCCATCTTGAATCTTTTGTGTTAAATAAATAAATAAGTCACTTATTTGAAGTCTCTCGCTCTTTCACTCACACTCACTCTGCTGAACTGGCTGAACAAATGTGTGCCACAGTCTGGCCCTCGGTGAAACTCTGTATGGCCTGAACCCTGAATGTTTTCTCAAGTTATTTATGGGCTGGCAGTGACTTAAATTCAGCAGCTTTGAATACATTTTTCATCTACACGTAATGTCACCTTTGTCCACTGGAGGTCAGGTTTTTGCAGTTCTGTTTTATGATGAATTATTTATGGCCTGGCAGGGTCTTAAACATAAACAAACTGTTTCCCTCACAAAAGTTACTATTTATTTCACCAGTTTAGCAGCTCTAAATCTCATGTGACCTTACATGTAATGTCAAACGTGTCCACCAGAGGGCAGTTTCAACATGTAAACACATTTCAAGATCCTCTTCACCACCTACAAATCCTTCTTACCTTCAGACCTCCTCCATCGCCCCATTCACTCACACCGAACACGCTACACCGTCAAACATCTGTGTAGCCCCAGTTAAGCCCCTCAAGCATTTTATTTTAGATTTTATAAAATATATAATATAGATATATGTTTTTTTGAAGTTTAACATTTAAAAAGTTCAAGTAGCCATTCTGTTCCAATCCAATCCCTGTGTGTGTGAGTAAGAATGGAATAGGTGAGGGCGGGTCGCTACGGTAACTGTGGAGCTTCGGGCGCTGTCCGTGGTGCTGAAAGGCTGCTTTGTTGGATGAGTGTGTGACTTTGTTTTCTTTTTTTTCCCCTCTACATGTAAAGTGACTTTTGTGATAGAGGAGGGAAGTGTGATGGAGCCTTGAGGGATTCTGGACTCATCACCAGGCTCGCTTCTCCTCGGCCTCAAATCTCCACGGACCTGAAACACAAGGAAAAGCAGCTGAAGCCACTTTCACTCATGACAATCCATCATTATTGAGTCACTGTGATGAAAGGAAGAAACTGTAGGGATGTTTTTAAGGTAGAACATTAGCTGAAAGGATGTTGTCGATGAATTCGTTCTTCATTGATGAAGCAGAGCATGAGAGAGAATAGATCAAAGCAGGAGAAACATCTTCTACATACGTAGAGTAAGATTAGAAGTAAGAGGAAGATTCTATTGAATAATATCTCAAATATCCAATGCCTTACCTGAACATTACTGGGCTCAGAGATGGAGAAGCTGGTCTCTTGAAAGTTGCTGCCATCTGCTGGTTTACCAGACAACGCCAGATCGGTCCTGCTGGATCTCAGTGCAGCATTTGATACGATAGATCATGAGATCCTGCTACATAGACTAGAACAAGATGTTGTGATTAGAGGATCTGCACTTGTCTGGTTCAAGTCCTATTTATGGGACAGATTTCAGTTTGTTAGTGTTAACGAGGACTACTCCATATTCACTAAGGTCAACTACGGAGTTCCTCAGGGTTCCGTGCTCGGACCTATTCTTTTTACCCTGTACATGCTGCCATTAGGCAACATTATCAGGAAACACAACATAGATTTCCATTGTTATGCAGACGACACCCAGCTATATGTATCTGTACGACCGGATGACCCAAACCCATCTATAAAACTCCAGGATTGTCTCATAGACATACAGACGTGGATGACTCTGAACTTTCTGATGCTTAACACAGAAAAAACTGAGGTCATGGTCCTTGGGCCAAAAGATATAAGAGCAGCACTTTTAAGTGGAGCTCTAAACCGAGGCAGTAACACTTCAGTCCCTTGCACTACAGTAAGGAACCTAGGAGTCCTGTTTGACCAGGATTTATCACTGGATGAACATATTAAGCATATATGTAGAACAGCCTTCTTCCACCTTCGCAACATTAAGACAATTAGAAATATTATATCACGACAAGACTCTGAGAAACTTATCCACGCCTTTATAACCTCTAGGCTGGATTACTGTAACTCCTTACTGTCTGGATGTCCTAGTAAGTCCTTGAGAAGCCTTCAACTTGTCCAGAACGCAGCAGCACGGATACTGACTGGAACCAGACGACGTGATTATACAACTCCTGTCTTGGCTTCTCTTCACTGGCTCCCAGTGAAAAGTAGAATAGATTTTAAAATACTTCTACTCACATACAAGGCCCTGAATAATCAGGCACCTTCTTATATTTGTGACTTAATCACTTTATATCAACCCAATAGACCCTGAACTCAGGTCTACTGGTTATTCCTAAAATAACTAGAAGTAGAATCGGTGGTAGAACATTTATCTACCAGGCTCCTCTCCTGTGGAACCAACTTCTGCTTTCAGTCAGACAGTCTGACTCTGTCTCTGCCTTTAAGGTGAGACTGAAAACCTACCTTTTTAACATAGACTATAGTCGAAGCTAGATCAGGTATGTCCTGATTAGAATAGTCTATCTTATGCTGCCATAGGCTTAGACTGCTGGAGGAATTTCCCATCATGCACTTAGAATGAGCACACAGACTTTGCACGAGCCGCACTTTCTCTACCCCGTCCTCAATTTCTCAACCCTCACCACTTACCCGATGTCCCCCATGACATGTAGACCATAAATCCACATTTAGACCATAAATCCACATGTAGCACATAAATCCACATGTACACCATACATCCACATGTACACCATAAATCCACATGTAGACCATAAATCCACATGTAGCACATAAATCCACATGTAGACCATAAATTCACATGTAGACCTTCTCTAACTGATGTTTAATCTCTTACAGTTCTGCTGACACCAGTGAACGACATGAGGTCAGGACAGGAAAGAGGACTCCGTCATCTTCAAGTCTCTGACCACAACAGCCTTCACGACAGGCTGTGACAGATGATCCTGGCATTTAAAGACTTTTCACTTTTTATTCTTTGTCATTGTGTATTGTATGTTTTTGGTAACATCTACTGCACGTCTGTCCGTCCAGGGAGTGGATCCCTCAACTGTGGTTCTCCTTAAGGTTTCTACCCTTTTCCCTGTTAGAAGAGTTTTTTCGCTGGTAGTTTTTCCTTACCCTGGTCGAAGGTCTAAGGACAGAGGATGTTACCAACCCTGTGAAGTCCCTGAGACAAACTATGTTTTGTAAACTGTGGGCTATACAAAAAATGATTGATTGATTTAACAGAAAAAAACCAAAAGTATCTTGGAATGTCTTGAAATTGTACACAGTCATAGTCAACGACACCCTGAACAAGAATCCGTTGAAAATATTTGCATATCTCTTAAGGAATATTTTTAATGAATTTTTGAAAATTAGGAAAGCGATCCATGCACTTAGGCAGTGACTTAACTTTTGATGTTTTTGGTTTGTTTTTAAAGCATTAAAGCTGCAGGAGTTCATCCATGTCGCCCAGTCGCTGGAAACAAACGTTTGGACACCATGGATCACACAGCAGAAAATAAGGTGAGACGGAGGAAACGATCCATTTGCCCTGATGCACTAAGTGACTTGACTTTTTTTTCAAAAAAGACCCCAAAAGTATCTTGGAATGTCTTGAAATTGTACACAGTCATAGTCAAGCATGCCCTGAACAAGAATCCGTTGAATATATTTGCATATCTCTTGAGGAATATTTTTAATGAATTTTTGAAAATCAGGAAAGCGATCCATGCACTGAGGCAGTGACTTAACTTTTGATGTTTTTGGGTTGTTTTTAAAGAATTAAAGCTGCAGGAGTTCATCCATGTCGTCCAGTCGCTGGAAACAAACGTTTGGACACCGTGGATCACACAGCAGGATATCAGGTGAGACGTAGGAAACGATCCATTTGCCCTGATGCACTTAGTGACTTGACTTTTTTTTTTTAAAAAAAACCCAAAAGTAAATTGGAATGTCTTGAAATTGTACACAGTCATAGTCAAGCATGCCCTGAACAAGAATCTGTTGAATATATTTGCATATCTCTTGAAGAATATTTTTAATGAACTTTTGAAAATCAGGAAAGCGATCCATGCACTTGGACATTCCAAGTATGTTGGAATGTCTTGAAATTGTACTCAGTCATAGTCAACGACGCCCTGAAGAAGAATCCATTGAAAATATTTGCATATCTCTTAAGGAATATTTTTAATGAATTTTTGAAAATCAGGAAAGCGATCCATGCACTTAGGCAGTGACTTAACTTTTTCGTCAAAAAAGACCCCAAAAGTATCTTGGAATGTCTTGAAATTGTACACAGTCATAGTCAAGCATGCCCTGAACAAGAATCCATTGAATATATTTGCATATCGCTTAAGGAATATTTTAAATGAATTTTTGAAAATCAGGAAAGCGATCCATGCACTTAGGCAGTGACTTAACTTTTTCGTCAAAAAAGACCCCAAAAGTATCTTGGAATGTCTTGAAATTGTACACAGTCATAGTCAAGCATGCCCTGAACAAGAAACCGTTGAATATATTTGCATATCTCTTGAAGAATATTTTTAATTAATTTTTTGAAAATCCGAAAAGCGATCCATGCACTTGGACATTCCAAGTATGTTGGAATGTGTTGAAATTGTACTCAGTCATAGTCAACGAAGCCCTGAACAAGAATCCATTGAAAATATTTGCATATCTCTTAAGGAATATTTTTAATGAATTTTTGGAAATGAGGAAAGTCTGTGCACTTAGGCAGTGACTTAACTTTTTATTCAAAAAAGACCCCAAAAGTATCTTGGAATGTCTTGAAATTGTACACAGTCATAGTCAAGCATGCCCTGAACAAGAATCCGTTGAATATATTTGCATATCTCTTGAAGAATATTTTTAATGAATTTTTGAAAATCCGGAAAGTGATCCATGCACTTGGACATTCCAAGTATGTTGGAATGTCTTGAAATTGTACTCAATCATAGTCAACGACGCCCTGAACGAGAATCCGTTGAAAATATTTGCATATCGCTTAAGGAATATTTTTAATGAATTTTTGAAAATCAGGAAAGCGATCCATGCACTTAGGCAGTGACTTAACTTTTTCGTCAAAAAAGACCCCAAAAGTATCTTGGAATGTCTTGAAATTGTACACAGTCATAGTCAAGCATGCCCTGAACAAGAATCCGTTGAATATATTTGCATATCTCTTGAAGAATATTTTTAATGAATTTTTGAAAATCCGGAAAGCGATCCATGCACTTGAACATTCCAAGTATGTTGGAATGTCTTGAAATTGTACTCAGTCATAGTCAACGACGCCCTGAACAAGAATCCGTTGAAAATATTTGCATATCGCTTAAGGAATATTTTTAATGAATTTTTGAAAATCAGGAAAGCAATCCATGCACTTAGGCAGTGACTTAACTTTTTTGTCAAAAAAGACTCCAAAAGTATGTTGGAATGTCTTGAAATTGTACTCGGTCATAGTCAACGACGCCCTGAACAAGAATCCATTGAAAATATTTGCATATCTCTTAAGGAATATTTTTAATGAATTTTTGAAAATGATGAAAGTCTGTGCACTTAGGCAGTGACTTAACTTTTTATTCAAAAAAGACCCCAAAGGTATCTTGGAATGTCTTGAAATTGTACACAGTCATAGTCAAGCATGCCCTGAACAAGAATCCGTTGAATATATTTGCATATCTCTTGAAGAATATTTTTAATGAACTTTTGAAAATCAGGAAAGCGATCCATGCACTTGGACATTCCAAGTATGTTGGAATGTCTTGAAATTGTACTCAGTCATAGTCAACGACGCCCTGAACAAGAATCCGTTGAAAATATTTGCATATCGTTTAAGGAATATTTTTAAAGAATTTCTGAAAATCAGGAAAGCGATCCATGCACTTAGGCAGTGACTTAACTTTTTTGTCAAAAAAGACCCCAAAAGTATCTTGGAATGTCTTGAAATTGTACACAGTCATAGTCAAGCATGCCCTGAACAAGAATCCGTTGAATATATTTGCATATCTCTTGAAGAATATTTTTAATGAACTTTTGAAAATCAGGAAAGCGATCCATGCACTTGGACATTCCAAGTATGTTGGAATGTCTTGAAATTGTACTCAGTCATAGTCAACGACGCCCTGAACAAGAATCCGTTGAAAATATTTGCATATCGTTTAAGGAATATTTTTAAAGAATTTCTGAAAACCAGGAAAGCGATCCATGCACTTAGGCAGTGACTTAACTTTTTCGTCAAAAAAGACCCCAAAAGTATCTTGGAATGTCTTGAAATTGTACACAGTCATAGTCAAGAATGCCCTGAACAAGAATCTGTTGAATATATTTGCATATCTCTTGAAGAATATTTTTAATGAATTTTTGAAAATCCGGAAAGCGATCCATGCACTTGGACATTCCAAGTATGTTGGAATGTCTTGAAATTGTACTCGGTCATAGTCAACGACGCCCTGAACAAGAATCCACTGAAAATATTTGCATATCTCTTAAGGAATATTTTAAATGAATTTTTGAAAATGATGAAAGTCTGTGCACTTAGGCAGTGACTTAACTTTTTATTCAAAAAAGACCCCAAAGGTATCTTGGAATGTCTTGAAATTGTACACAGTCATAGTCAAGCATGCCCTGAACAAGAATCCGTTGAATATATTTGCATATCTCTTGAAGAATATTTTTAATGAACTTTTGAAAATCAGGAAAGCGATCCATGCACTTGGACATTCCAAGTATGTTGGAATGTCTTGAAATTGTACTCGGTCATATTCAACGACGCCCTGAACAAGAATCCATTGAAAATATTTGCATATCTCTTAAGGAATATTTTTAATGAATTTTTGAAAATGATGAAAGTCTGTGCACTTAGGCAGTGACTTAACTTTTTATTCAAAAAAGACCCCAAAGGTATCTTGGAATGTCTTGAAATTGTACACAGTCATAGTCAAGCATGCCCTGAACAAGAATCCGTTGAATATATTTGCATATCTCTTGAAGAATATTTTTAATGAACTTTTGAAAATCAGGAAAGCGATCCATGCACTTGGACATTCCAAGTATGTTGGAATGTCTTGAAATTGTACTCAGTCATAGTCAACGACGCCCTGAACAAGAATCCATTGAAAATATTTGCATATCGCTTAAGGAATATTTTTAATGAATTTCTGAAAATCAGGAAAGCGATCCATGCACTTAGGCAGTGACTTAACTTTTTCGTCAAAAAAGACCCCAAAAGTATCTTGGAATGTCTTGAAATTGTACACAGTCATAGTCAAGCATGCCCTGAACAAGAATCCGTTGAATATATTTGCATATCTCTTGAAGAATATTTTTAATTAATTTTTGAAAATCCGAAAAGCGATCCATGCACTTGGACATTCCAAGTATGTTGGAATGTCTTGAAATTGTACTCAGTCATAGTCAACGACGCCCTGAACAAGAATCCATTGAAAATATTTGCATATCTCTTAAGGAAAATTTTTAATGAATTTTTGAAAATGATGAAAGTCTGTGCACTTAGGCAGTGACTTAACTTTTTATTCAAAAAAGACCCCAAAGGTATCTTGGAATGTCTTGAAATTGTACACAGTCATAGTCAAGCATGCCCTGAACAAGAATCCGTTGAATATATTTGCATATCTCTTGAAGAATATTTTTAATGAACTTTTGAAAATCAGGAAAGCGATCCATGCACTTGGACATTCCAAGTATGTTGGAATGTCTTGAAATTGTACTCAGTCATAGTCAACGACGCCCTGAACAAGAATCCGTTGAAAATATTTGCATATCGCTTAAGGAATATTTTTAATGAATTTCTGAAAATCAGGAAAGCGATCCATGCACTTAGGCAGTGACTTAACTTTTTCGTCAAAAAAGACCCCAAAAGTATCTTGGAATGTCTTGAAATTGTACACAGTCATAGTCAAGCATGCCCTGAACAAGAATCCGTTGAATATATTTGCATATCTCTTGAAGAATATTTTTAATGAACTTTTGAAAATCAGGAAAGCGATCCATGCACTTGGACATTCCAAGTATGTTGGAATGTCTTGAAATTGTACTCAGTCATAGTCAACGACGCCCTGAACAAGAATCCGTTGAAAATATTTGCATATCGCTTAAGGAATATTTTTAAAGAATTTCTGAAAATCAGGAAAGCGATCCATGCACTTAGGCAGTGACTTAACTTTTTCGTCAAAAAAGACCCCAAAAGTATCTTGGAATGTCTTGAAATTGTACACAGTCATAGTCAAGCATGCCCTGAACAAGAATCCGTTGAATATATTTGCATATCTCTTGAAGAATATTTTTAATGAACTTTTGAAAATCAGGAAAGCGATCCATGCACTTGGACATTCCAAGTATGTTGGAATGTCTTGAAATTGTACTTAGTCATAGTCAACGACGCCCTGAACAAGAATCCGTTGAAAATATTTGCATATCGCTTAAGGAATATTTTTAATGAATTTTTGAAAATCAGGAAAGCGATCCATGCACTTAGGCAGTGACTTAACTTTTTCGTCAAAAAAGACCCCAAAAGTATCTTGGAATGTCTTGAAATTGTACACAGTCATAGTCAAGCATGCCCTGAACAAGAATCCGTTGAATATATTTGCATATCTCTTGAAGAATATTTTTAATGAATTTTTGAAAATCCGAAAAGCGATCCATGCACTTGGACATTCCAAGTATGTTGGAATGTCTTGAAATTGTACTCAGTCATAGTCAACGACGCCCTGAACAAGAATCAATTGAAAATATTTGCATATCTCTTAAGGAATATTTTTAATGAATTTTTGAAAATGAGGAAAGTCTGTGCACTTAGGCAGTGACTTAACTTTTTATTCAAAAAAGACCCCAAAAGTATCTTGGAATGTCTTGAAATTGTACACAGTCATAGTCAAGCATGCCCTGAACAAGAATCCGTTGAATATATTTACATATCTCTTGAAGAATATTTTTAATGAACTTTTGAAAATCAGGAAAGCGATCCATGCACTTGGACATTCCAAGTATGTTGGAATGTCTTGAAATTGTACTCAGTCATAGTCAACGACGCCCTGAACAAGAATCCGTTGAAAATATTTGCATATCGTTTAAGGAATATTTTTAAAGAATTTCTGAAAATCAGGAAAGCGATCCATGCACTTAGGCAGTGACTTAACTTTTTCGTCAAAAAAGACCCCAAAAGTATCTTGGAATGTCTTGAAATTGTACACAGTCATAGTCAAGCATGCCCTGAACAAGAATCCGTTGAATATATTTGCATATCTCTTGAAGAATATTTTTAATGAATTTTTGAAAATCCGAAAAGCGATCCATGCACTTGGACATTCCAAGTATGTTGGAATGTCTTGAAATTGTACTCAGTCATAGTCAACGACGCCCTGAACAAGAATCAATTGAAAATATTTGCATATCTCTTAAGGAATATTTTTAATGAATTTTTGAAAATGAGGAAAGTCTGTGCACTTAGGCAGTGACTTAACTTTTTATTCAAAAAAGACCCCAAAAGTATCTTGGAATGTCTTGAAATTGTACACAGTCATAGTCAAGCATGCCCTGAACAAGAATCCGTTGAATATATTTGCATATCTCTTGAAGAATATTTTTAATGAACTTTTGAAAATCAGGAAAGCGATCCATGCACTTGGACATTCCAAGTATGTTGGAATGTCTTGAAATTGTACTCAGTCATAGTCAACGACGCCCTGAACAAGAATCCGTTGAAAATATTTGCATATCGTTTAAGGAATATTTTTAAAGAATTTCTGAAAATCAGGAAAGCGATCCATGCACTTAGGCAGTGACTTAACTTTTTCGTCAAAAAAGACCCCAAAAGTATCTTGGAATGTCTTGAAATTGTACACAGTCATAGTCAAGAATGCCCTGAACAAGAATCCGTTGAATATATTTGCATATCTCTTGAAGAATATTTTTAATGAATTTTTGAAAATCCGGAAAGCGATCCATGCACTTGGACATTCCAAGTATGTTGGAATGTCTTGAAATTGTACTCGGTCATAGTCAACGACGCCCTGAACAAGAATCCATTGAAAATATTTGCATATCTCTTAAGGAATATTTTTAATGAATTTTTGAAAATGATGAAAGTCTGTGCACTTAGGCAGTGACTTAACTTTTTATTCAAAAAAGACCCCAAAGGTATCTTGGAATGTCTTGAAATTGTACACAGTCATAGTCAAGCATGCCCTGAACAAGAATCCGTTGAATATATTTGCATATCTCTTGAAGAATATTTTTAATGAACTTTTGAAAATCAGGAAAGCGATCCATGCACTTGGACATTCCAAGTATGTTGGAATGTCTTGAAATTGTACTCAGTCATAGTCAACGACGCCCTGAACAAGAATCCGTTGAAAATATTTGCATATCGTTTAAGGAATATTTTTAAAGAATTTCTGAAAATCAGGAAAGCGATCCATGCACTTAGGCAGTGACTTAACTTTTTATTCAAAAAATACCCCAAAAGTATCTTGGAATGTCTTGAAATTGTACACAGTCATAGTCAAGCATGCCCTGAACAAGAATCCGTTGAATATATTTGCATATCTCTTGAAGAATATTTTTAATGAATTTTTGAAAATCCGGAAAGCGATCCATGCACTTGGACATTCCAAGTATGTTGGAATGTCTTGAAATTGTACTCGGTCATAGTCAACGACGCCCTGAACAAGAATCCATTGAAAATATTTGCATATCTCTTAAGGAATATTTTTAATGAATTTTTGAAAATGATGAAAGTCTGTGCACTTAGGCAGTGACTTAACTTTTTATTCAAAAAAGACCCCAAAGGTATCTTGGAATGTCTTGAAATTGTACACAGTCATAGTCAAGCATGCCCTGAACAAGAATCCGTTGAATATATTTGCATATCTCTTGAAGAATATTTTTAATGAACTTTTGAAAATCAGGAAAGCGATCCATGCACTTGGACATTCCAAGTATGTTGGAATGTCTTGAAATTGTACTCAGTCATAGTCAACGACGCCCTGAACAAGAATCCGTTGAAAATATTTGCATATCGCTTAAGGAATATTTTTAATGAATTTTTGAAAATCAGGAAAGCGATCCATGCACTTAGGCAGTGACTTAACTTTTTTGTCAAAAAAGACCCCAAAAGTATCTTGGAATGTCTTGAAATTGTACACAGTCATAGTCAAGCATGCCCTGAACAAGAATCCGTTGAATATATTTGCATATCTCTTGAAGAATATTTTTAATGAATTTTTGAAAATCCGAAAAGCGATCCATGCACTTGGACATTCCAAGTATGTTGGAATGTCTTGAAATTGTACTCAGTCATAGTCAACGACGCCCTGAACAAGAATCAATTGAAAATATTTGCATATCTCTTAAGGAATATTTTTAATGAATTTTTGAAAATGATGAAAGTCTGTGCACTCAGGCAGTGACTTAACTTTTTATTCAAAAAAGACCCCAAAGGTATCTTGGAATGTCTTGAAATTGTACACAGTCATAGTCAAGCATGCCCTGAACAAGAATCCGTTGAATATATTTGCATATCTCTTGAAGAATATTTTTAATGAATTTTTGAAAATCCGAAAAGCGATCCATGCACTTGGACATTCCAAGTATGTTGGAATGTCTTGAAATTGTACTCAGTCATAGTCAACAACGCCCTGAACAAGAATCCATTGAAAATATTTGCATATCTCTTAAGGAATATTTTTAATGAATTTTTGAAAATGAGGAAAGTCTGTGCACTTAGGCAGTGACTTAACTTTTTATTCAAAAAAGACCCCAAAAGTATCTTGGAATGTCTTGAAATTGTACACAGTCATAGTCAAGCATGCCCTGAACAAGAATCCGTTGAATATATTTGCATATCTCTTGAAGAATATTTTTAATGAACTTTTGAAAATCAGGAAAGCGATCCATGCACTTGGACATTCCAAGTATGTTGAAATGTTTTGAAATTGTACTCAGTCATAGTCAACGACGCCCTGAACAAGAATCCGTTGAAAATATTTGCATATCGCTTAAGGAATATTTTTAATGAATTTTTGAAAATCAGGAAAGCGATCCATGCACTTAGGCAGTGACTTAACTTTTTATTCAAAAAAGACCCCAAAAGTATCTTGGAATGTCTTGAAATTGTACACAGTCATAGTCAAGCATGCCCTGAACAAGAATCCGTTGAATATATTTGCATATCTCTTGAAGAATATTTTTAATGAATTTTTGAAAATCCGAAAAGCGATCCATGCACTTGGACATTCCAAGTATGTTGGAATGTCTTGAAATTGTACTCAGTCATAGTCAACGACGCCCTGAACAAGAATCAATTGAAAATATTTGCATATCTCTTAAGGAATATTTTTAATGAATTTTTGAAAATGAGGAAAGTCTGTGCACTTCGGCAGTGACTTAACTTTTTATTCAAAAAAGACCCCAAAAGTATCTTGGAATGTCTTGAAATTGTACACAGTCATAGTCAAGCATGCCCTGAACAAGAATCCGTTGAATATATTTGCATATCTCTTGAAGAATATTTTTAATGAACTTTTGAAAATCAGGAAAGCGATCCATGCACTTGGACATTCCAAGTATGTTGGAATGTCTTGAAATTGTACTCAGTCATAGTCAACGACGCCCTGAACAAGAATCCGTTGAAAATATTTGCATATCGCTTAAGGAATATTTTTAAAGAATTTCTGAAAATCAGGAAAGCGATCCATGCACTTAGGCAGTGACTTAACTTTTTCGTCAAAAAAGACCCCAAAAGTATCTTGGAATGTCTTGAAATTGTACACAGTCATAGTCAAGCATGCCCTGAACAAGAATCCGTTGAATATATTTGCATATCTCTTGAAGAATATTTTTAATGAACTTTTGAAAATCAGGAAAGCGATCCATGCACTTGGACATTCCAAGTATGTTGGAATGTCTTGAAATTGTACTTAGTCATAGTCAACGACGCCCTGAACAAGAATCCGTTGAAAATATTTGCATATCGCTTAAGGAATATTTTTAATGAATTTTTGAAAATCAGGAAAGCGATCCATGCACTTAGGCAGTGACTTAACTTTTTCGTCAAAAAAGACCCCAAAAGTATCTTGGAATGTCTTGAAATTGTACACAGTCATAGTCAAGCATGCCCTGAACAAGAATCCGTTGAATATATTTGCATATCTCTTGAAGAATATTTTTAATGAATTTTTGAAAATCCGAAAAGCGATCCATGCACTTGGACATTCCAAGTATGTTGGAATGTCTTGAAATTGTACTCAGTCATAGTCAACGACGCCCTGAACAAGAATCCATTGAAAATATTTGCATATCTCTTAAGGAATATTTTTAATGAATTTTTGAAAATGAGGAAAGTCTGTGCACTTAGGCAGTGACTTAACTTTTTATTCAAAAAAGACCCCAAAAGTATCTTGGAATGTCTTGAAATTGTACACAGTCATAGTCAAGCATGCCCTGAACAAGAATCCGTTGAATATATTTGCATATCTCTTGAAGAATATTTTTAATGAACTTTTGAAAATCAGGAAAGCGATCCATGCACTTGGACATTCCAAGTATGTTGAAATGTTTTGAAATTGTACTCAGTCATAGTCAACGACGCCCTGAACAAGAATCCGTTGAAAATATTTGCATATCGCTTAAGGAATATTTTTAATGAATTTTTGAAAATCAGGAAAGCGATCCATGCACTTAGGCAGTGACTTAACTTTTTATTCAAAAAAGACCCCAAAAGTATCTTGGAATGTCTTGAAATTGTACACAGTCATAGTCAAGCATGCCCTGAACAAGAATCCGTTGAATATATTTGCATATCTCTTGAAGAATATTTTTAATGAATTTTTGAAAATCCGAAAAGCGATCCATGCACTTGGACATTCCAAGTATGTTGGAATGTCTTGAAATTGTACTCAGTCATAGTCAACGACGCCCTGAACAAGAATCAATTGAAAATATTTGCATATCTCTTAAGGAATATTTTTAATGAATTTTTGAAAATGAGGAAAGTCTGTGCACTTCGGCAGTGACTTAACTTTTATTCAAAAAAGACCCCAAAAGTATCTTGGAATGTCTTGAAATTGTACACAGTCATAGTCAAGCATGCCCTGAACAAGAATCCGTTGAATATATTTGCATATCTCTTGAAGAATATTTTTAATGAACTTTTGAAAATCAGGAAAGCGATCCATGCACTTGGACATTCCAAGTATGTTGGAATGTCTTGAAATTGTACTCAGTCATAGTCAACGACGCCCTGAACAAGAATCCGTTGAAAATATTTGCATATCGCTTAAGGAATATTTTTAAAGAATTTCTGAAAATCAGGAAAGCGATCCATGCACTTAGGCAGTGACTTAACTTTTTCGTCAAAAAAGACCCCAAAAGTATCTTGGAATGTCTTGAAATTGTACACAGTCATAGTCAAGCATGCCCTGAACAAGAATCCGTTGAATATATTTGCATATCTCTTGAAGAATATTTTTAATGAACTTTTGAAAATCAGGAAAGCGATCCATGCACTTGGACATTCCAAGTATGTTGGAATGTCTTGAAATTGTACTTAGTCATAGTCAACGACGCCCTGAACAAGAATCCGTTGAAAATATTTGCATATCGCTTAAGGAATATTTTTAATGAATTTTTGAAAATCAGGAAAGCGATCCATGCACTTAGGCAGTGACTTAACTTTTTCGTCAAAAAAGACCCCAAAAGTATCTTGGAATGTCTTGAAATTGTACACAGTCATAGTCAAGCATGCCCTGAACAAGAATCCGTTGAATATATTTGCATATCTCTTGAAGAATATTTTTAATGAATTTTTGAAAATCCGAAAAGCGATCCATGCACTTGGACATTCCAAGTATGTTGGAATGTCTTGAAATTGTACTCAGTCATAGTCAACGACGCCCTGAACAAGAATCAATTGAAAATATTTGCATATCTCTTAAGGAATATTTTTAATGAATTTTTGAAAATGAGGAAAGTCTGTGCACTTAGGCAGTGACTTAACTTTTTATTCAAAAAAGACCCCAAAAGTATCTTGGAATGTCTTGAAATTGTACACAGTCATAGTCAAGCATGCCCTGAACAAGAATCCGTTGAATATATTTGCATATCTCTTGAAGAATATTTTTAATGAACTTTTGAAAATCAGGAAAGCGATCCATGCACTTGGACATTCCAAGTATGTTGGAATGTCTTGAAATTGTACTCAGTCATAGTCAACGACGCCCTGAACAAGAATCCGTTGAAAATATTTGCATATCGTTTAAGGAATATTTTTAAAGAATTTCTGAAAATCAGGAAAGCGATCCATGCACTTAGGCAGTGACTTAACTTTTTTGTCAAAAAAGACCCCAAAAGTATCTTGGAATGTCTTGAAATTGTACACAGTCATAGTCAAGCATGCCCTGAACAAGAATCCGTTGAATATATTTGCATATCTCTTGAAGAATATTTTTAATGAATTTTTGAAAATCCGAAAAGCGATCCATGCACTTGGACATTCCAAGTATGTTGGAATGTCTTGAAATTGTACTCAGTCATAGTCAACGACGCCCTGAACAAGAATCAATTGAAAATATTTGCATATCTCTTAAGGAATATTTTTAATGAATTTTTGAAAATGAGGAAAGTCTGTGCACTTAGGCAGTGACTTAACTTTTTATTCAAAAAAGACCCCAAAAGTATCTTGGAATGTCTTGAAATTGTACACAGTCATAGTCAAGCATGCCCTGAACAAGAATCCATTGAATATATTTGCATATCTCTTGAAGAATATTTTTAATGAACTTTTGAAAATCAGGAAAGCGATCCATGCACTTGGACATTCCAAGTATGTTGGAATGTCTTGAAATTGTACTCAGTCATAGTCAACGACGCCCTGAACAAGAATCCGTTGAAAATATTTGCATATCGTTTAAGGAATATTTTTAAAGAATTTCTGAAAATCAGGAAAGCGATCCATGCACTTAGGCAGTGACTTAACTTTTTCGTCAAAAAAGACCCCAAAAGTATCTTGGAATGTCTTGAAATTGTACACAGTCATAGTCAAGAATGCCCTGAACAAGAATCCGTTGAATATATTTGCATATCTCTTGAAGAATATTTTTAATGAATTTTTGAAAATCCGGAAAGCGATCCATGCACTTGGACATTCCAAGTATGTTGGAATGTCTTGAAATTGTACTCGGTCATAGTCAACGACGCCCTGAACAAGAATCCATTGAAAATATTTGCATATCTCTTAAGGAATATTTTTAATGAATTTTTGAAAATGATGAAAGTCTGTGCACTTAGGCAGTGACTTAACTTTTTATTCAAAAAAGACCCCAAAGGTATCTTGGAATGTCTTGAAATTGTACACAGTCATAGTCAAGCATGCCCTGAACAAGAATCCGTTGAATATATTTGCATATCTCTTGAAGAATATTTTTAATGAACTTTTGAAAATCAGGAAAGCGATCCATGCACTTGGACATTCCAAGTATGTTGGAATGTCTTGAAATTGTACTCAGTCATAGTCAACGACGCCCTGAACAAGAATCCGTTGAAAATATTTGCATATCGTTTAAGGAATATTTTTAAAGAATTTCTGAAAATCAGGAAAGCGATCCATGCACTTAGGCAGTGACTTAACTTTTTATTCAAAAAATACCCCAAAAGTATCTTGGAATGTCTTGAAATTGTACACAGTCATAGTCAAGCATGCCCTGAACAAGAATCCGTTGAATATATTTGCATATCTCTTGAAGAATATTTTTAATGAATTTTTGAAAATCCGGAAAGCGATCCATGCACTTGGACATTCCAAGTATGTTGGAATGTCTTGAAATTGTACTCGGTCATAGTCAACGACGCCCTGAACAAGAATCCATTGAAAATATTTGCATATCTCTTAAGGAATATTTTTAATGAATTTTTGAAAATGATGAAAGTCTGTGCACTTAGGCAGTGACTTAACTTTTTATTCAAAAAAGACCCCAAAGGTATCTTGGAATGTCTTGAAATTGTACACAGTCATAGTCAAGCATGCCCTGAACAAGAATCCGTTGAATATATTTGCATATCTCTTGAAGAATATTTTTAATGAACTTTTGAAAATCAGGAAAGCGATCCATGCACTTGGACATTCCAAGTATGTTGGAATGTCTTGAAATTGTACTCAGTCATAGTCAACGACGCCCTGAACAAGAATCCGTTGAAAATATTTGCATATCGCTTAAGGAATATTTTTAATGAATTTTTGAAAATCAGGAAAGCGATCCATGCACTTAGGCAGTGACTTAACTTTTTTGTCAAAAAAGACCCCAAAAGTATCTTGGAATGTCTTGAAATTGTACACAGTCATAGTCAAGCATGCCCTGAACAAGAATCCGTTGAATATATTTGCATATCTCTTGAAGAATATTTTTAATGAATTTTTGAAAATCCGAAAAGCGATCCATGCACTTGGACATTCCAAGTATGTTGGAATGTCTTGAAATTGTACTCAGTCATAGTCAACGACGCCCTGAACAAGAATCAATTGAAAATATTTGCATATCTCTTAAGGAATATTTTTAATGAATTTTTGAAAATGATGAAAGTCTGTGCACTCAGGCAGTGACTTAACTTTTTATTCAAAAAAGACCCCAAAGGTATCTTGGAATGTCTTGAAATTGTACACAGTCATAGTCAAGCATGCCCTGAACAAGAATCCGTTGAATATATTTGCATATCTCTTGAAGAATATTTTTAATGAACTTTTGAAAATCAGGAAAGCGATCCATGCACTTGGACATTCCAAGTATGTTGGAATGTCTTGAAATTGTACTCAGTCATAGTCAACGACGCCCTGAACAAGAATCCGTTGAAAATATTTGCATATCGTTTAAGGAATATTTTTAAAGAATTTCTGAAAATCAGGAAAGCGATCCATGCACTGAGGCAGTGACTTAACTTTTTCGTCAAAAAAGACCCCAAAAGTATCTTGGAATGTCTTGAAATTGTACACAGTCATAGTCAAGAATGCCCTGAACAAGAATCCGTTGAATATATTTGCATATCTCTTGAAGAATATTTTTAATGAATTTTTGAAAATCCGAAAAGCGATCCATGCACTTGGACATTCCAAGTATGTTGGAATGTCTTGAAATTGTACTCAGTCATAGTCAACGACGCCCTGAACAAGAATCAATTGAAAATATTTGCATATCTCTTAAGGAATATTTTTAATGAATTTTTGAAAATGAGGAAAGTCTGTGCACTTAGGCAGTGACTTAACTTTTTATTCAAAAAAGACCCCAAAAGTATCTTGGAATGTCTTGAAATTGTACACAGTCATAGTCAAGCATGCCCTGAACAAGAATCCGTTGAATATATTTGCATATCTCTTGAAGAATATTTTTAATGAACTTTTGAAAATCAGGAAAGCGATCCATGCACTTGGACATTCCAAGTATGTTGGAATGTCTTGAAATTGTACTCAGTCATAGTCAACGACGCCCTGAACAAGAATCCGTTGAAAATATTTGCATATCGTTTAAGGAATATTTTTAAAGAATTTCTGAAAATCAGGAAAGCGATCCATGCACTTAGGCAGTGACTTAACTTTTTCGTCAAAAAAGACCCCAAAAGTATCTTGGAATGTCTTGAAATTGTACACAGTCATAGTCAAGCATGCCCTGAACAAGAATCCGTTGAATATATTTGCATATCTCTTGAAGAATATTTTTAATGAATTTTTGAAAATCCGAAAAGCGATCCATGCACTTGGACATTCCAAGTATGTTGGAATGTCTTGAAATTGTACTCAGTCATAGTCAACAACGCCCTGAACAAGAATCCATTGAAAATATTTGCATATCTCTTAAGGAATATTTTTAATGAATTTTTGAAAATGAGGAAAGTCTGTGCACTTAGGCAGTGACTTAACTTTTTATTCAAAAAAGACCCCAAAAGTATCTTGGAATGTCTTGAAATTGTACACAGTCATAGTCAAGCATGCCCTGAACAAGAATCCGTTGAATATATTTGCATATCTCTTGAAGAATATTTTTAATGAACTTTTGAAAATCAGGAAAGCGATCCATGCACTTGGACATTCCAAGTATGTTGAAATGTTTTGAAATTGTACTCAGTCATAGTCAACGACGCCCTGAACAAGAATCCGTTGAAAATATTTGCATATCGCTTAAGGAATATTTTTAATGAATTTTTGAAAATCAGGAAAGCGATCCATGCACTTAGGCAGTGACTTAACTTTTTATTCAAAAAAGACCCCAAAAGTATCTTGGAATGTCTTGAAATTGTACACAGTCATAGTCAAGCATGCCCTGAACAAGAATCCGTTGAATATATTTGCATATCTCTTGAAGAATATTTTTAATGAATTTTTGAAAATCCGAAAAGCGATCCATGCACTTGGACATTCCAAGTATGTTGGAATGTCTTGAAATTGTACTCAGTCATAGTCAACGACGCCCTGAACAAGAATCAATTGAAAATATTTGCATATCTCTTAAGGAATATTTTTAATGAATTTTTGAAAATGAGGAAAGTCTGTGCACTTCGGCAGTGACTTAACTTTTTATTCAAAAAAGACCCCAAAAGTATCTTGGAATGTCTTGAAATTGTACACAGTCATAGTCAAGCATGCCCTGAACAAGAATCCGTTGAATATATTTGCATATCTCTTGAAGAATATTTTTAATGAACTTTTGAAAATCAGGAAAGCGATCCATGCACTTGGACATTCCAAGTATGTTGGAATGTCTTGAAATTGTACTCAGTCATAGTCAACGACGCCCTGAACAAGAATCCGTTGAAAATATTTGCATATCGCTTAAGGAATATTTTTAAAGAATTTCTGAAAATCAGGAAAGCGATCCATGCACTTAGGCAGTGACTTAACTTTTTCGTCAAAAAAGACCCCAAAAGTATCTTGGAATGTCTTGAAATTGTACACAGTCATAGTCAAGCATGCCCTGAACAAGAATCCGTTGAATATATTTGCATATCTCTTGAAGAATATTTTTAATGAACTTTTGAAAATCAGGAAAGCGATCCATGCACTTGGACATTCCAAGTATGTTGGAATGTCTTGAAATTGTACTTAGTCATAGTCAACGACGCCCTGAACAAGAATCCGTTGAAAATATTTGCATATCGCTTAAGGAATATTTTTAATGAATTTTTGAAAATCAGGAAAGCGATCCATGCACTTAGGCAGTGACTTAACTTTTTCGTCAAAAAAGACCCCAAAAGTATCTTGGAATGTCTTGAAATTGTACACAGTCATAGTCAAGCATGCCCTGAACAAGAATCCGTTGAATATATTTGCATATCTCTTGAAGAATATTTTTAATGAATTTTTGAAAATCCGAAAAGCGATCCATGCACTTGGACATTCCAAGTATGTTGGAATGTCTTGAAATTGTACTCAGTCATAGTCAACGACGCCCTGAACAAGAATCAATTGAAAATATTTGCATATCTCTTAAGGAATATTTTTAATGAATTTTTGAAAATGAGGAAAGTCTGTGCACTTAGGCAGTGACTTAACTTTTTATTCAAAAAAGACCCCAAAAGTATCTTGGAATGTCTTGAAATTGTACACAGTCATAGTCAAGCATGCCCTGAACAAGAATCCGTTGAATATATTTGCATATCTCTTGAAGAATATTTTTAATGAACTTTTGAAAATCAGGAAAGCGATCCATGCACTTGGACATTCCAAGTATGTTGGAATGTCTTGAAATTGTACTCAGTCATAGTCAACGACGCCCTGAACAAGAATCCGTTGAAAATATTTGCATATCGTTTAAGGAATATTTTTAAAGAATTTCTGAAAATCAGGAAAGCGATCCATGCACTTAGGCAGTGACTTAACTTTTTTGTCAAAAAAGACCCCAAAAGTATCTTGGAATGTCTTGAAATTGTACACAGTCATAGTCAAGCATGCCCTGAACAAGAATCCGTTGAATATATTTGCATATCTCTTGAAGAATATTTTTAATGAATTTTTGAAAATCCGAAAAGCGATCCATGCACTTGGACATTCCAAGTATGTTGGAATGTCTTGAAATTGTACTCAGTCATAGTCAACGACGCCCTGAACAAGAATCAATTGAAAATATTTGCATATCTCTTAAGGAATATTTTTAATGAATTTTTGAAAATGAGGAAAGTCTGTGCACTTAGGCAGTGACTTAACTTTTTATTCAAAAAAGACCCCAAAAGTATCTTGGAATGTCTTGAAATTGTACACAGTCATAGTCAAGCATGCCCTGAACAAGAATCCGTTGAATATATTTGCATATCTCTTGAAGAATATTTTTAATGAACTTTTGAAAATCAGGAAAGCGATCCATGCACTTGGACATTCCAAGTATGTTGGAATGTCTTGAAATTGTACTCAGTCATAGTCAACGACGCCCTGAACAAGAATCCGTTGAAAATATTTGCATATCGTTTAAGGAATATTTTTAAAGAATTTCTGAAAATCAGGAAAGCGATCCATGCACTTAGGCAGTGACTTAACTTTTTCGTCAAAAAAGACCCCAAAAGTATCTTGGAATGTCTTGAAATTGTACACAGTCATAGTCAAGAATGCCCTGAACAAGAATCCGTTGAATATATTTGCATATCTCTTGAAGAATATTTTTAATGAATTTTTGAAAATCCGGAAAGCGATCCATGCACTTGGACATTCCAAGTATGTTGGAATGTCTTGAAATTGTACTCGGTCATAGTCAACGACGCCCTGAACAAGAATCCATTGAAAATATTTGCATATCTCTTAAGGAATATTTTTAATGAATTTTTGAAAATGATGAAAGTCTGTGCACTTAGGCAGTGACTTAACTTTTTATTCAAAAAAGACCCCAAAGGTATCTTGGAATGTCTTGAAATTGTACACAGTCATAGTCAAGCATGCCCTGAACAAGAATCCGTTGAATATATTTGCATATCTCTTGAAGAATATTTTTAATGAACTTTTGAAAATCAGGAAAGCGATCCATGCACTTGGACATTCCAAGTATGTTGGAATGTCTTGAAATTGTACTCAGTCATAGTCAACGACGCCCTGAACAAGAATCCGTTGAAAATATTTGCATATCGTTTAAGGAATATTTTTAAAGAATTTCTGAAAATCAGGAAAGCGATCCATGCACTTAGGCAGTGACTTAACTTTTTATTCAAAAAATACCCCAAAAGTATCTTGGAATGTCTTGAAATTGTACACAGTCATAGTCAAGCATGCCCTGAACAAGAATCCGTTGAATATATTTGCATATCTCTTGAAGAATATTTTTAATGAATTTTTGAAAATCCGGAAAGCGATCCATGCACTTGGACATTCCAAGTATGTTGGAATGTCTTGAAATTGTACTCCGTCATAGTCAACGACGCCCTGAACAAGAATCCATTGAAAATATTTGCATATCTCTTAAGGAATATTTTTAATGAATTTTTGAAAATGATGAAAGTCTGTGCACTTAGGCAGTGACTTAACTTTTTATTCAAAAAAGACCCCAAAGGTATCTTGGAATGTCTTGAAATTGTACACAGTCATAGTCAAGCATGCCCTGAACAAGAATCCGTTGAATATATTTGCATATCTCTTGAAGAATATTTTTAATGAACTTTTGAAAATCAGGAAAGCGATCCATGCACTTGGACATTCCAAGTATGTTGGAATGTCTTGAAATTGTACTCAGTCATAGTCAACGACGCCCTGAACAAGAATCCGTTGAAAATATTTGCATATCGCTTAAGGAATATTTTTAATGAATTTTTGAAAATCAGGAAAGCGATCCATGCACTTAGGCAGTGACTTAACTTTTTTGTCAAAAAAGACCCCAAAAGTATCTTGGAATGTCTTGAAATTGTACACAGTCATAGTCAAGCATGCCCTGAACAAGAATCCGTTGAATATATTTGCATATCTCTTGAAGAATATTTTTAATGAATTTTTGAAAATCCGAAAAGCGATCCATGCACTTGGACATTCCAAGTATGTTGGAATGTCTTGAAATTGTACTCAGTCATAGTCAACGACGCCCTGAACAAGAATCAATTGAAAATATTTGCATATCTCTTAAGGAATATTTTTAATGAATTTTTGAAAATGATGAAAGTCTGTGCACTCAGGCAGTGACTTAACTTTTTATTCAAAAAAGACCCCAAAGGTATCTTGGAATGTCTTGAAATTGTACACAGTCATAGTCAAGCATGCCCTGAACAAGAATCCGTTGAATATATTTGCATATCTCTTGAAGAATATTTTTAATGAACTTTTGAAAATCAGGAAAGCGATCCATGCACTTGGACATTCCAAGTATGTTGGAATGTCTTGAAATTGTACTCAGTCATAGTCAACGACGCCCTGAACAAGAATCCGTTGAAAATATTTGCATATCGTTTAAGGAATATTTTTAAAGAATTTCTGAAAATCAGGAAAGCGATCCATGCACTGAGGCAGTGACTTAACTTTTTCGTCAAAAAAGACCCCAAAAGTATCTTGGAATGTCTTGAAATTGTACACAGTCATAGTCAAGAATGCCCTGAACAAGAATCCGTTGAATATATTTGCATATCTCTTGAAGAATATTTTTAATGAATTTTTGAAAATCCGAAAAGCGATCCATGCACTTGGACATTCCAAGTATGTTGGAATGTCTTGAAATTGTACTCAGTCATAGTCAACGACGCCCTGAACAAGAATCAATTGAAAATATTTGCATATCTCTTAAGGAATATTTTTAATGAATTTTTGAAAATGAGGAAAGTCTGTGCACTTAGGCAGTGACTTAACTTTTTATTCAAAAAAGACCCCAAAAGTATCTTGGAATGTCTTGAAATTGTACACAGTCATAGTCAAGCATGCCCTGAACAAGAATCCGTTGAATATATTTGCATATCTCTTGAAGAATATTTTTAATGAACTTTTGATAATCAGGAAAGCGATCCATGCACTTGGACATTCCAAGTATGTTGGAATGTCTTGAAATTGTACTCAGTCATAGTCAACGACGCCCTGAACAAGAATCCGTTGAAAATATTTGCATATCGTTTAAGGAATATTTTTAAAGAATTTCTGAAAATCAGGAAAGCGATCCATGCACTTAGGCAGTGACTTAACTTTTTATTCAAAAAATACCCCAAAAGTATCTTGGAATGTCTTGAAATTGTACACAGTCATAGTCAAGCATGCCCTGAACAAGAATCCGTTGAATATATTTGCATATCTCTTGAAGAATATTTTTAATGAATTTTTGAAAATCCGGAAAGCGATCCATGCACTTGGACATTCCAAGTATGTTGGAATGTCTTGAAATTGTACTCGGTCATAGTCAACGACGCCCTGAACAAGAATCCATTGAAAATATTTGCATATCTCTTAAGGAATATTTTTAATGAATTTTTGAAAATGATGAAAGTCTGTGCACTTAGGCAGTGACTTAACTTTTTATTCAAAAAAGACCCCAAAGGTATCTTGGAATGTCTTGAAATTGTACACAGTCATAGTCAAGCATGCCCTGAACAAGAATCCGTTGAATATATTTGCATATCTCTTGAAGAATATTTTTAATGAACTTTTGAAAATCAGGAAAGCGATCCATGCACTTGGACATTCCAAGTATGTTGGAATGTCTTGAAATTGTACTCAGTCATAGTCAACGACGCCCTGAACAAGAATCCGTTGAAAATATTTGCATATCGCTTAAGGAATATTTTTAATGAATTTTTGAAAATCAGGAAAGCGATCCATGCACTTAGGCAGTGACTTAACTTTTTTGTCAAAAAAGACCCCAAAAGTATCTTGGAATGTCTTGAAATTGTACACAGTCATAGTCAAGCATGCCCTGAACAAGAATCCGTTGAATATATTTGCATATCTCTTGAAGAATATTTTTAATGAATTTTTGAAAATCCGAAAAGCGATCCATGCACTTGGACATTCCAAGTATGTTGGAATGTCTTGAAATTGTACTCAGTCATAGTCAACGACGCCCTGAACAAGAATCAATTGAAAATATTTGCATATCTCTTAAGGAATATTTTTAATGAATTTTTGAAAATGATGAAAGTCTGTGCACTCAGGCAGTGACTTAACTTTTTATTCAAAAAAGACCCCAAAGGTATCTTGGAATGTCTTGAAATTGTACACAGTCATAGTCAAGCATGCCCTGAACAAGAATCCGTTGAATATATTTGCATATCTCTTGAAGAATATTTTTAATGAACTTTTGAAAATCAGGAAAGCGATCCATGCACTTGGACATTCCAAGTATGTTGGAATGTCTTGAAATTGTACTCAGTCATAGTCAACGACGCCCTGAACAAGAATCCGTTGAAAATATTTGCATATCGTTTAAGGAATATTTTTAAAGAATTTCTGAAAATCAGGAAAGCGATCCATGCACTGAGGCAGTGACTTAACTTTTTCGTCAAAAAAGACCCCAAAAGTATCTTGGAATGTCTTGAAATTGTACACAGTCATAGTCAAGAATGCCCTGAACAAGAATCCGTTGAATATATTTGCATATCTCTTGAAGAATATTTTTAATGAATTTTTGAAAATCCGAAAAGCGATCCATGCACTTGGACATTCCAAGTATGTTGGAATGTCTTGAAATTGTACTCAGTCATAGTCAACGACGCCCTGAACAAGAATCAATTGAAAATATTTGCATATCTCTTAAGGAATATTTTTAATGAATTTTTGAAAATGAGGAAAGTCTGTGCACTTAGGCAGTGACTTAACTTTTTATTCAAAAAAGACCCCAAAAGTATCTTGGAATGTCTTGAAATTGTACACAGTCATAGTCAAGCATGCCCTGAACAAGAATCCGTTGAATATATTTGCATATCTCTTGAAGAATATTTTTAATGAACTTTTGAAAATCAGGAAAGCGATCCATGCACTTGGACATTCCAAGTATGTTGGAATGTCTTGAAATTGTACTCAGTCATAGTCAACGACGCCCTGAACAAGAATCCGTTGAAAATATTTGCATATCGTTTAAGGAATATTTTTAAAGAATTTCTGAAAATCAGGAAAGCGATCCATGCACTTAGGCAGTGACTTAACTTTTTCGTCAAAAAAGACCCCAAAAGTATCTTGGAATGTCTTGAAATTGTACACAGTCATAGTCAAGAATGCCCTGAACAAGAATCCGTTGAATATATTTGCATATCTCTTGAAGAATATTTTTAATGAATTTTTGAAAATCCGAAAAGCGATCCATGCACTTGGACATTCCAAGTATGTTGGAATGTCTTGAAATTGTACTCAGTCATAGTCAACGACGCCCTGAACAAGAATCAATTGAAAATATTTGCATATCTCTTAAGGAATATTTTTAATGCATTTTTGAAAATGAGGAAAGTCTGTGCACTTAGGCAGTGACTTAACTTTTTATTCAAAAAAGACCCCAAAAGTATCTTGGAATGTCTTGAAATTGTACACAGTCATAGTCAAGCATGCCCTGAACAAGAATCCGTTGAATATATTTGCATATCTCTTGAAGAATATTTTTAATGAATTTTTGAAAATCCGGAAAGCGATCCATGCACTTGGACATTCCAAGTATGTTGGAATGTCTTGAAATTGTACTCAGTCATAGTCAACGACGCCCTGAACAAGAATCCGTTGAAAATATTTGCATATCGCTTAAGGAATATTTTTAATGAATTTTTGAAAATCAGGAAAGCAATCCATGCACTTAGGCAGTGACTTAACTTTTTTGTCAAAAAAGACCCCAAAAGTATCTTGGAATGTCTTGAAATTGTACACAGTCATAGTCAAGCATGCCCTGAACAAGAAACCGTTGAATATATTTGCATATCTCTTGAAGAATATTTTTAATTAATTTTTGAAAATCCGAAAAGCGATCCATGCACTTGGACATTCCAAGTATGTTGGAATGTTTTGAAATAGTACTCAGTCATAGTGAACGACGCCCTGAACAAGAATCAATTGAAAATATTCGCATATCTCTTAAGGAATATTTTTAATGAATTTTTGAAAATCAGGAAAGCAATCCATGCACTTCGGCAGTGACTTAACTTTTTTGTCAAAAAAGACCCCAAAAGTATCTTGGAATGTCTTGAAATTGTACACAGTCATAGTCAAGCATGCCCTGAACAAGAATCCGTTGAATATATTTGCATATCTCTTGAAGAATATTTTTAATGAACTTTTGAAAATCAGGAAAGCGATCCATGTACTTGGACATTCAAAGTATGTTGGAATGTCTTGAAATTGTACTCGGTCATAGTCAACGACGCCCTGAACAAGAATCCGTTGAAAATATTTGCATATCACTTAAGGAATATTTTTAATGAATTTTTGAAAATCAGGAAAGCGATCCATGCACTTAGGCAGTGACTTAACTTTTTCGTCAAAAAAGACCCCAAAAGTATCTTGGAATGTCTTGAAATTGTACACAGTCATAGTCAAGCATGCCCTGAACAAGAATCCGTTGAATATATTTGCATATCTCTTGAAGAATATTTTTAATGAATTTTTGAAAATCCGGAAAGCGATCCATGCACTTGGACATTCAAAGTATGTTGGAATGTCTTGAAATTGTACTCGGTCATAGTCAAAGACGCCCTGAACAAGAATCCGTTGAAAATATTTGCATATCTCTTAAGGAATATTTTAAATGAATTTTTGGAAATGAGGAAAGTCTGTGCACTTAGGCAGTGACTTAACTTTTTATTCAAAAAAGACCCCAAAAGTATCTTGGAATGTCTTGAAATTGTACACAGTCATAGTCAAGCATGCCCTGAACAAGAATCCGTTGAATATATTTGCATATCTCTTGAAGAATATTTTTAATGAATTTTTGAAAATCCGGAAAGCGATCCATGCACTTGGACATTCCAAGTATGTTGGAATGTCTTGAAATTGTACTCAGTCATAGTCAACGACGCCCTGAACGAGAATCCGTTGAAAACATTTGCATATCGCTTAAGGAATATTTTTAATGAATTTTTGAAAATCAGGAAAGCGATCCATGCACTTAGGCAGTGACTTAACTTTTTCGTCAAAAAAGACCCCAAAAGTATCTTGGAATGTCTTGAAATTGTACACAGTCATATTCAAGCATGCCCTGAACAAGAATCCGTTGAATATATTTGCATCTCTCTATAAGAATATTTTTAATGAATTTTTGAAAATCCGGAAAGCGATCCATGCACTTGGACATTCCAAGTATGTTGGAATGTCTTGAAATTGTACTCAGTCATAGTCAACGACGCCCTGAACAAGAATCCGTTGAAAATATTTGCATATCGCTTAAGGAATATTTTTAATGAATTTTTGAAAATCAGGAAAGCAATCCATGCACTTAGGCAGTGACTTAACTTTTTTGTCAAAAAAGACCCCAAAAGTATCTTGGAATGTCTTGAAATTGTACACAGTCATAGTCAAGCATGCCCTGAACAAGAAACCGTTGAATATATTTGCATATCTCTTGAAGAATATTTTTAATGAATTTTTGAAAATCCGGAAAGCGATCCATGCACTTGGACATTCCAAGTATGTTGGAATGTCTTGAAATTGTACTCAGTCATAGTCAACGACGCCCTGAACAAGAATCAATTGAAAATATTTGCATATCTCTTAAGGAATATTTTTAATGAATTTTTGAAAATGAGGAAAGTCTTTGCACTTAGGCAGTGACTTAACTTTTTATTCAAAAAAGACCCCAAAAGTATCTTGGAATGTCTTGAAATTGTACACAGTCATAGTCAAGCATGCCCTGAACAAGAATCCGTTGAATATATTTGCATATCTCTTGAAGAATATTTTTAATTAACTTTTGAAAATCAGGAAAGCGATCCATGCACTTGGACATTCCAAGTATGTTGGAATGTCTTGAAATTGTACTCAGTCATAGTCAACAACGCCCTGAACAAGAATCCGTTGAAAATATTTGCATATCGTTTAAGGAATATTTTTAAAGAATTTCTGAAAATCAGGAAAGCGATCCATGCACTTAGGCAGTGACTTAACTTTTTCGTCAAAAAAGACCCCAAAAGTATCTTGGAATGTCTTGAAATTGTACACAGTCATAGTCAAGCATGCCCTGAACAAGAATCCGTTGAATATATTTGCATATCTCTTGAAGAATATTTTTAATGAACTTTTGAAAATCAGGAAAGCGATCCATGCACTTGGACATTCCAAGTATGTTGGAATGTCTTGAAATTGTACTCAGTCATAGTCAACGACGCCCTGAACAAGAATCCGTTGAAAATATTTGCATATCGCTTAAGGAATATTTTTAATGAATTTTTGAAAATCAGGAAAGCGATCCATGCACTTAGGCAGTGACTTAACTTTTTTGTCAAAAAAGACCCCAAAAGTATCTTGGAATGTCTTGAAATTGTACACAGTCATAGTCAAGCATGCCCTGAACAAGAATCCGTTGAATATATTTGCATATCTCTTGAAGAATATTTTTAATGAATTTTTGAAAATCCGAAAAGCGATCCATGCACTTGGACATTCCAAGTATGTTGGAATGTCTTTAAATTGTACTCAGTCATAGTCAACGACGCCCTGAACAAGAATCAATTGAAAATATTTGCATATCTCTTAAGGAATATTTTTAATGAATTTTTGAAAATGAGGAAAGTCTTTGCACTTAGGCAGTGACTTAACTTTTTATTCAAAAAAGACCCCAAAAGTATCTTGGAATGTCTTGAAATTGTACACAGTCATAGTCAAGCATGCCCTGAACAAGAATCCGTTGAATATATTTGCATATCTCTTGAAGAATATTTTTAATTAACTTTTGAAAATCAGGAAAGCGATCCATGCACTTGGACATTCCAAGTATGTTGGAATGTCTTGAAATTGTACTCAGTCATAGTCAACAACGCCCTGAACAAGAATCCGTTGAAAATATTTGCATATCGTTTAAGGAATATTTTTAAAGAATTTCTGAAAATCAGGAAAGCGATCCATGCACTTAGGCAGTGACTTAACTTTTTCGTCAAAAAAGACCCCAAAAGTATCTTGGAATGTCTTGAAATTGTACACAGTCATAGTCAAGCATGCCCTGAACAAGAATCCGTTGAATATATTTGCATATCTCTTGAAGAATATTTTTAATGAACTTTTGAAAATCAGGAAAGCGATCCATGCACTTGGACATTCCAAGTATGTTGGAATGTCTTGAAATTGTACTCAGTCATAGTCAACGACGCCCTGAACAAGAATCCGTTGAAAATATTTGCATATCGCTTAAGGAATATTTTTAATGAATTTTTGAAAATCAGGAAAGCGATCCATGCACTTAGGCAGTGACTTAACTTTTTTGTCAAAAAAGACCCCAAAAGTATCTTGGAATGTCTTGAAATTGTACACAGTCATAGTCAAGCATGCCTTGAACAAGAATCCGTTGAATATATTTGCATATCTCTTGAAGAATATTTTTAATGAATTTTTGAAAATCCGAAAAGCGATCCATGCACTTGGACATTCCAAGTTTGTTGGAATGTCTTTAAATTGTACTCAGTCATAGTCAACGACGCCCTGAACAAGAATCAATTGAAAATATTTGCATATCTCTTAAGGAATATTTTTAATGAATTTTTGAAAATGAGGAAAGTCTGTGCACTTAGGCAGTGACTTAACTTTTTATTCAAAAAAGACCCCAAAAGTATCTTGGAATGTCTTGAAATTGTACACAGTCATAGTCAAGCATGCCCTGAACAAGAATCCGTTGAATAAATTTGCATATCTCTTGAAGAATATTTTTAATGAACTTTTGAAAATCAGGAAAGCGATCCATGCACTTGGACATTCCAAGTATGTTGGAATGTTTTGAAATTGTACTCAGTCATAGTCAACGACGCCCTGAACAAGAATCCGTTGAAAATATTTGCATATCGCTTAAGGAATATTTTTAATGAATTTTTGAAAATCAGGAAAGCGATCCATGCACTTAGGCAGTGACTTAACTTTTTATTCAAAAAAGACCCCAAAAGTATCTTGGAATGTCTTGAAATTGTACACAGTCATAGTCAAGCATGCCCTGAACAAGAATCCGTTGAATATATTTGCATATCTCTTGAAGAATATTTTTAATGAATTTTTGAAAATCCGAAAAGCGATCCATGCACTTGGACATTCCAAGTATGTTGGAATGTCTTGAAATTGTACTCAGTCATAGTCAACGACGCCCTGAACAAGAATCAATTGAAAATATTTGCATATCTCTTAAGGAATATTTTTAATGAATTTTTGAAAATTAGGAAAGCGATCCATGCACTTAGGCAGTGACTTAACTTTTGATGTTTTTGGTTTGTTTTTAAAGCATTAAAGCTGCAGGAGTTCATCCATGTCGCCCAGTCGCTGGAAACAAACGTTTGGACACCATGGATCACACAGCAGGAAATAAGGTGAGACGGAGGAAACGATCCATTTGCCCTGATGCACTTAGTGACTTGACTTTTTTTTCAAAAAAAACCCCAAAAGTAAATTGGAATGTCTTGAAATTGTACACAGTCATAGTCAAGCATGCCCTGAACAAGAATCCGTTGAATATATTTGCATATCTCTTGAAGAATATTTTTAATGAATTTTTGAAAATCCGGAAAGCGATCCATGCACTTGGACATTCCAAGTATGTTGGAATGTCTTGAAATTGTACTCAGTCATAGTCAACGACGCCCTGAACAAGAATCCGTTGAAAATATTTGCATATCGCTTAAGGAATATTTTTAATGAATTTTTGAAAATCAGGAAAGCGATCCATGCACTTAGGCAGTGACTTAACTTTTTCGTCAAAAAAGACCCCAAAAGTATCTTGGAATGTCTTGAAATTGTACACAGTCATAGTCAAGCATGCCCTGAACAAGAAACCGTTGAATATATTTGCATATCTCTTGAAGAATATTTTTAATTAATTTTTGAAAATCCGAAAAGCGATCCATGCACTTGGACATTCCAAGTATGTTGGAATGTCTTGAAATTGTACTCAGTCATAGTCAACGACGCCCTGAACAAGAATCCATTGAAAATATTTGCATATCTCTTAAGGAATATTTTTAATGAATTTTTGGAAATGAGGAAAGTCTGTGCACTTAGGCAGTGACTTAACTTTTTATTCAAAAAAGACCCCAAAAGTATCTTGGAATGTCTTGAAATTGTACACAGTCATAGTCAAGCATGCCCTGAACAAGAATCCGTTGAATATATTTGCATATCTCTTGAAGAATATTTTTAATGAATTTTTGAAAATCCGAAAAGCGATCCATGCACTTGGACATTCCAAGTATGTTGGAATGTCTTGAAATTGTACTCAGTCATAGTCAACGACGCCCTGAACAAGAATCCGTTGAAAATATTTGCATATCGCTTAAGGAATATTTTTAATGAATTTTTGAAAATCAGGAAAGCGATCCATGCACTTAGGCAGTGACTTAACTTTTTCGTCAAAAAAGACCCCAAAGGTATCTTGGAATGTCTTGAAATTGTACACAGTCATAGTCAAGCATGCCCTGAACAAGAATCCGTTGAATATATTTGCATATCTCTTGAAGAATATTTTTAATGAACTTTTGAAAATCAGGAAAGCGATCCATGCACTTGGACATTCCAAGTATGTTGGAATGTCTTGAAATTGTACTCGGTCATAGTCAACGACGCCCTGAACAAGAATCCATTGAAAATATTTGCATATTTCTTAAGGAATATTTTTAATGATTTTTTGAAAATGATGAAAGTCTGTGCACTTAGGCAGTGACTTAACTTTTTATTCAAAAAAGACCCCAAAGGTATCTTGGAATGTCTTGAAATTGTACACAGTCATAGTCAAGCATGCCCTGAACAAGAATCCGTTGAATATATTTGCATATCTCTTGAAGAATATTTTTAATGAACTTTTGAAAATAAGGAAAGCGATCCATGCACTTGGACATTCCAAGTATGTTGGAATGTCTTGAAATTGTACTCAGTCATAGTCAACGACGCCCTGAACAAGAATCCGTTGAAAATATTTGCATATCGTTTAAGGAATATTTTTAAAGAATTTCTGAAAATCAGGAAAGCGATCCATGCACTTAGGCAGTGACTGAACTTTTTTGTCAAAAAAGACCCCAAAAGTATCTTGGAATGTCTTGAAATTGTACACAGTCATAGTCAAGCATGCCCTGAACAAGAATCCATTGAAAATATTTGCATATCTCTTAAGGAATATTTTAAATGAATTTTTGAAAATGATGAAAGTCTGTGCACTTAGGCAGTGACTTAACTTTTTATTCAAAAAAGACCCCAAAGGTATCTTGGAATGTCTTGAAATTGTACACAGTCATAGTCAAGCATGCCCTGAACAAGAATCCGTTGAATATATTTGCATATCTCTTGAAGAATATTTTTAATGAACTTTTGAAAATCAGGAAAGCGATCCATGCACTTGGACATTCCAAGTATGTTGGAATGTCTTGAAATTGTACTCAGTCATAGTCAACGACGCCCTGAACAAGAATCCGTTGAAAATATTTGCATATCGCTTAAGGAATATTTTTAATGAATTTTTGAAAATCAGGAAAGCAATCCATGCACTTAGGCAGTGACTTAACTTTTTTGTCAAAAAAGACCCCAAAAGTATCTTGGAATGTCTTGAAATTGTACACAGTCATAGTCAAGCATGCCCTGAACAAGAATCCGTTGAATATATTTGCATATCTCTTGAAGAATATTTTTAATGAATTTTTGAAAATCCGAAAAGCGATCCATGCACTTGGACATTCCAAGTATGTTGGAATGTCTTGAAATTGTACTCAGTCATAGTCAACGACGTCCTGAACAAGAATCAATTAAAAATATTTGCATATCTCTTAAGGAATATTTTTAATGAATTTTTGAAAATGAGGAAAGTCTGTGCACTTAGGCAGTGACTTAACTTTTTATTCAAAAAAGACCCCAAAAGTATCTTGGAATGTCTTGAAATTGTACACAGTCATAGTCAAGCATGCCCTGAACAAGAATCCGTTGAATATATTTGCATATCTCTTGAAGAATATTTTTAATGAACTTTTGAAAATCAGGAAAGCGATCCATGCACTTGGACATTCCAAGTATGTTGGAATGTCTTGAAATTGTACTCAGTCATAGTCAACGACGCCCTGAACAAGAATCCGTTGAAAATATTTGCATATCGTTTAAGGAATATTTTTAAAGAATTTCTGAAAATCAGGAAAGCGATCCATGCACTTAGGCAGTGACTTAACTTTTTCGTCAAAAAGACCCCAAAAGTATCTTGGAATGTCTTGAAATTGTACACAGTCATAGTCAAGCATGCCCGGAACAAGAATCCGTTGAATATATTTGCATATCTCTTGAAGAATATTTTTAATGAATTTTTGAAAATCCGGAAAGCGATCCATGCACTTGGACATTCCAAGTATGTTGGAATGTCTTGAAATTGTTCTCGGTCATAGTCAACGACGCCCTGAACAAGAATCCATTGAAAATATTTGCATATCTCTTAAGGAATATTTTTAATGAATTTTTGAAAATGATGAAAGTCTGTGCACTTAGGCAGTGACTTAACTTTTTATTCAAAAAAGACCCCAAAGGTATCTTGGAATGTCTTGAAATTGTACACAGTCATAGTCAAGCATGCCCTGAACAAGAATCCGTTGAATATATTTGCATATCTCTTGAAGAATATTTTTAATGAACTTTTGAAAATCAGGAAAGCGATCCATGCACTTGGACATTCCAAGTATGTTGGAATGTCTTGAAATTGTACTCGGTCATAGTCAACGACGCCCTGAACAAGAATCCATTGAAAATATTTGCATATTTCTTAAGGAATATTTTTAATGAATTTTTGAAAATGATGAAAGTCTGTGCACTTAGGCAGTGACTTAACTTTTTATTCAAAAAAGACCCCAAAGGTATCTTGGAATGTCTTGAAATTGTACACAGTCATAGTCAAGCATGCCCTGAACAAGAATCCGTTGAATATATTTGCATATCTCTTGAAGAATATTTTTAATGAACTTTTGAAAATAAGGAAAGCGATCCATGCACTTGGACATTCCAAGTATGTTGGAATGTCTTGAAATTGTACTCAGTCATAGTCAACGACGCCCTGAACAAGAATCCGTTGAAAATATTTGCATATCGTTTAAGGAATATTTTTAAAGAATTTCTGAAAATCAGGAAAGCGATCCATGCACTTAGGCAGTGACTTAACTTTTTATTCAAAAAAGACCCCAAAAGTATCTTGGAATGTCTTGAAATTGTACACAGTCATAGTCAAGAATGCCCTGAACAAGAATTCGTTGAATATATTTGCATATCTCTTGAAGAATATTTTGAATGAATTTTTGAAAATCCGGAAAGCGATCCATGCACTTGGACATTCCAAGTATGTTGGAATGTCTTGAAATTGTACTCGGTCATAGTCAACGACGCCCTGAACAAGAATCCATTGAAAATATTTGCATATCTCTTAAGGAATATTTTTAATGAATTTTTGAAAATGATGAAAGTCTGTGCACTTAGGCAGTGACTTAACTTTTTATTCAAAAAAGACCCCAAAGGTATCTTGGAATGTCTTGAAATTGTACACAGTCATAGTCAAGCATGCCCTGAACAAGAATCCGTTGAATATATTTGCATATCTCTTGAAGAATATTTTAAATGAATTTTTGAAAATCCGAAAAGCGATCCATGCACTTGGACATTCCAAGTATGTTGGAATGTCTTGAAATTGTACTCAGTCATAGTCAACGACGTCCTGAACAAGAATCAATTGAAAATATTTGCATATCTCTTAAGGAATATTTTTAATGAATTTTTGAAAATGAGGAAAGTCTGTGCACTTAGGCAGTGACTTAACTTTTTATTCAAAAAAGACCCCAAAAGTATCTTGGAATGTCTTGAAATTGTACACAGTCATAGTCAAGCATGCCCTGAACAAGAATCCGTTGAATATATTTGCATATCTCTTGAAGAATATTTTTAATGAACTTTTGAAAATCAGGAAAGCGATCCATGCACTTGGACATTCCAAGTATGTTGGAATGTCTTGAAATTGTACTCAGTCATAGTCAACGACGCCCTGAACAAGAATCCGTTGAAAATATTTGCATATCGCTTAAGGAATATTTCTAATGAATTTTTGAAAATCAGGAAAGCGATCCATGCACTTAGGCAGTGACTTAACTTTTTTGTCAAAAAAGACCCCAAAAGTATCTTGGAATGTCTTGAAATTGTACACAGTCATAGTCAAGCATGCCCTGAACAAGAATCCATTGAATATATTTGCATATCTCTTGAAGAATATTTTTAATGAATTTTTGAAAATCCGAAAAGCGATCCATGCACTTGGACATTCCAAGTATGTTGGAATGTCTTGAAATTGTACTCAGTCATAGTCAACGACGCCCTGAACAAGAATCAATTGAAAATATTTGCATATCTCTTAAGGAATATTTTTAATGAATTTTTGAAAATGAGGAAAGTCTGTGCACTTAGGCAGTGACTTAACTTTTTATTCAAAAAAGACCCCAAAAGTATCTTGGAATGTCTTGAAATTGTACACAGTCATAGTCAAGCATGCCCTGAACAAGAATCCGTTGAATATATTTGCATATCTCTTGAAGAATATTTTTAATGAACTTTTGAAAATCAGGAAAGCGATCCATGCACTTGGACATTCCAAGTATGTTGGAATGTCTTGAAATTGTACTCAGTCATAGTCAACGACGCCCTGAACAAGAATCCGTTGAAAATATTTGCATATCGTTTAAGGAATATTTTTAAAGAATTTCTGAAAATCAGGAAAGCGATCCATGCACTTAGGCAGTGACTTAACTTTTTCGTCAAAAAAGACCCCAAAAGTATCTTGGAATGTCTTGAAATTGTACACAGTCATAGTCAAGCATGCCCTGAACAAGAATCCGTTGAATATATTTGCATATCTCTTGAAGAATATTTTTAATGAATTTTTGAAAATCCGGAAAGCGATCCATGCACTTGGACATTCCAAGTATGTTGGAATGTCTTGAAATTGTACTCGGTCATAGTCAACGACGCCCTGAACAAGAATCCATTGAAAATATTTGCATATCTCTTAAGGAATATTTTAAATGAATTTTTGAAAATGATGAAAGTCTGTGCACTTAGGCAGTGACTTAACTTTTTATTCAAAAAAGACCCCAAAGGTATCTTGGAATGTCTTGAAATTGTACACAGTCATAGTCAAGCATGCCCTGAACAAGAATCCGTTGAATATATTTGCATATCTCTTGAAGAATATTTTTAATGAACTTTTGAAAATCAGGAAAGCGATCCATGCACTTGGACATTCCAAGTATGTTGGAATGTCTTGAAATTGTACTCAGTCATAGTCAACGACGCCCTGAACAAGAATCCGTTGAAAATATTTGCATATCGCTTAAGGAATATTTTTAATGAATTTTTGAAAATCAGGAAAGCGATCCATGCACTTAGGCAGTGACTTAACTTTTTCGTCAAAAAAGACCCCAAAAGTATCTTGGAATGTCTTGAAATTGTACACAGTCATAGTCAAGCATGCCCTGAACAAGAATCCGTTGAATATATTTGCATATCTCTTGAAGAATATTTTAAATGAATTTTTGAAAATCCGAAAAGCGATCCATGCACTTGGACATTCCAAGTATGTTGGAATGTCTTGAAATTGTACTCAGTCATAGTCAACGACGTCCTGAACAAGAATCAATTGAAAATATTTGCATATCTCTTAAGGAATATTTTTAATGAATTTTTGAAAATGAGGAAAGTCTGTGCACTTAGGCAGTGACTTAACTTTTTATTCAAAAAAGACCCCAAAAGTATCTTGGAATGTCTTGAAATTGTACACAGTCATAGTCAAGCATGCCCTGAACAAGAATCCGTTGAATATATTTGCATATCTCTTGAAGAATATTTTTAATGAACTTTTGAAAATCAGGAAAGCGATCCATGCACTTGGACATTCCAAGTATGTTGGAATGTCTTGAAATTGTACTCAGTCATAGTCAACGACGCCCTGAACAAGAATCCGTTGAAAATATTTGCATATCGTTTAAGGAATATTTTTAAAGAATTTCTGAAAATCAGGAAAGCGATCCATGCACTTAGGCAGTGACTTAACTTTTTCGTCAAAAAAGACCCCAAAAGTATCTTGGAATGTCTTGAAATTGTACACAGTCATAGTCAAGCATGCCCTGAACAAGAATCCGTTGTATATATTTGCATATCTCTTGAAGAATATTTTTAATGAATTTTTGAAAATCCGGAAAGCGATCCATGCACTTGGACATTCCAAGTATGTTGGAATGTCTTGAAATTGTACTCGGTCATAGTCAACAAAGCCCTGAACAAGAATCCATTGAAAATATTTGCATATCTCTTAAGGAATATTTTTAATGAATTTTTGAAAATGAGGAAAGTCTGTGCACTTAGGCAGTGACTTAACTTTTTATTCAAAAAAGACCCCAAAAGTATCTTGGAATGTCTTGAAATTGTACACAGTCATAGTCAAGCATGCCCTGAACAAGAATCCGTTGAATATATTTGCATATCTCTTGAAGAATATTTTTAATGAACTTTTGAAAATCCGGAAAGCGATCCATGCACTTGGACATTCCAAGTATGTTGGAATGTCTTGAAATTGTACTCAGTCATAGTCAACGACGCCCTGAACAAGAATCCGTTGAAAATATTTGCATATCGTTTAAGGAATATTTTTAAAGAATTTCTGAAAATCAGGAAAGCGATCCATGCACTTAGGCAGTGACTTAACTTTTTCGTCAAAAAAGACCCCAAAAGTATCTTGGAATGTCTTGAAATTGTACACAGTCATAGTCAAGCATGCCCTGAACAAGAATCCGTTGAATATATTTGCATATCTCTTGAAGAATATTTTTAATGAATTTTTGAAAATCCGGAAAGCGATCCATGCACTTGGACATTCCAAGTATGTTGGAATGTCTTGAAATTGTACTCGGTCATAGTCAACGACGCCCTGAACAAGAATCCATTGAAAATATTTGCATATCTCTTAAGGAATATTTTTAATGATTTTTTGAAAATGATGAAAGTCTGTGCACTTAGGCAGTGACTTAACTTTTTATTCAAAAAAGACCCCAAAGGTATCTTGGAATGTCTTGAAATTGTACACAGTCATAGTCAAGCATGCCCTGAACAAGAATCCGTTGAATATATTTGCATATCTCTTGAAGAATATTTTTAATGAACTTTTGAAAATCAGGAAAGCGATCCATGCACTTGGACATTCCAAGTATGTTGGAATGTCTTGAAATTGTACTCAGTCATAGTCAACGACGCCCTGAACAAGAATCCGTTGAAAATATTTGCATATCGCTTAAGGAATATTTTTAATGAATTTTTGAAAATGAGGAAAGTCTGTGCACTTAGGCAGTGACTTAACTTTTTATTCAAAAAAGACCCCAATGGTATCTTGGAATGTCTTGAAATTGTACACAGTCATAGTCAAGCATGCCCTGAACAAGAATCCGTTGAATATATTTGCATATCTCTTGAAGAATATTTTTAATGAATTTTTGAAAATCAGGAAAGCGATCCATGCACTTAGGCAGTGACTTAACTTTTTTGTCAAAAAAGACCCCAAAAGTATCTTGGAATGTCTTGAAATTGTACACAGTCATAGTCAAGCATGCCCTGAACAAGAATCCGTTGAATATATTTGCATATCTCTTGAAGAATATTTTTAATGAACTTTTGAAAATCAGGAAAGCGATCCATGCACTTGGACATTCCAAGTATGTTGGAATGTCTTGAAATTGTACTCAGTCATAGTCAACGACGCCCTGAACAAGAATCCGTTGAAAATATTTGCATATCTCTTAAGGAATATTTTTAATGAATTTTTGAAAATGAGGAAAGTCTGTGCACTTAGGCAGTGACTTAACTTTTTATTCAAAAAAGACCCCAAAAGTATCTTGGAATGTCTTGAAATTGTACACAGTCATAGTCAAGCATGCCCTGAACAAGAATCCGTTGAATATATTTGCATATCTCTTGAAGAATATTTTTAATGAACTTTTGAAAATCAGGAAAGCGATCCATGCACTTGGACATTCCAAGTATGTTGGAATGTCTTGAAATTGTACTCAGTCATAGTCAACGACGCCCTGAACAAGAATCCGTTGAAAATATTTGCATATCGTTTAAGGAATATTTTTAAAGAATTTCTGAAAATCAGGAAAGCGATCCATGCACTTAGGCAGTGACTTAACTTTTTCGTCAAAAAAGACCCCAAAAGTATCTTGGAATGTCTTGAAATTGTACACAGTCATAGTCAAGCATGCCCTGAACAAGAATCCGTTGAATATATTTGCATATCTCCTGAAGAATATTTTTAATGAATTTTTGAAAATCCGAAAAGCGATCCATGCACTTGGACATTCCAAGTATGTTGGAATGTCTTGAAATTGTACTCAGTCATAGTCAACGACGCCCTGAACAAGAATCAATTGAAAATATTTGCATATCTCTTAAGGAATATTTTTAATGAATTTTTGAAAATGAGGAAAGTCTGTGCACTTCGGCAGTGACTTAACTTTTTATTCAAAAAAGACCCCAAAAGTATCTTGGAATGTCTTGAAATTGTACACAGTCATAGTCAAGCATGCCCTGAACAAGAATCCGTTGAATATATTTGCATATCTCTTGAAGAATATTTTTAATGAACTTTTGAAAATCAGGAAAGCGATCCATGCACTTGGACATTCCAAGTATGTTGGAATGTCTTGAAATTGTACTCAGTCATAGTCAACGACGCCCTGAACAAGAATCCGTTGAAAATATTTGCATATCGCTTAAGGAATATTTTTAATGAATTTTTGAAAATCAGGAAAGCGATCCATGCACTTAGGCAGTGACTTAACTTTTTTGTCAAAAAAGACCCCAAAAGTATCTTGGAATGTCTTGAAATTGTACACAGTCATAGTCAAGCATGCCCTGAACAAGAATCCGTTGAATATATTTGCATATCTCTTGAAGAATATTTTTAATGAATTTTTGAAAATCCGGAAAGCGATCCATGCACTTGGACATTCCAAGTATGTTGGAATGTCTTGAAATTGTACTCAGTCATAGTCAACGACGCCCTGAACAAGAATCCGTTGAAAATATTTGCATATCGCTTAAGGAATATTTTTAATGAACTTTTGAAAATCAGGAAAGCGATCCATGCACTTGGACATTCCAAGTATGTTGGAATGTCTTGAAATTGTACTCAGTCATAGTCAACGACGCCCTGAACAAGAATCCGTTGAAAATATTTGCATATCGCTTAAGGAATATTTTTAATGAATTTTTGAAAATCAGGAAAGCGATCCATGCACTTAGGCAGTGACTTAACTTTTTATTCAAAAAAGACCCCAAAAGTATCTTGGAATGTCTTGAAATTGTACACAGTCATAGTCAAGCATGCCCTGAACAAGAATCCGTTGAATATATTTGCATATCTCTTGAAGAATATTTTTAATGAATTTTTGAAAATCCGGAAAGCGATCCATGCACTTGGACATTCCAAGTATGTTGGAATGTCTTGAAATTGTACTCGGTCATAGTCAACGACGCCCTGAACAAGAATCCATTGAAAATATTTGCATATCTCTTAAGGAATATTTTTAATGATTTTTTGAAAATGATGAAAGTCTGTGCACTTAGGCAGTGACTTAACTTTTTATTCAAAAAAGACCCCAAAGGTATCTTGGAATGTCTTGAAATTGTACACAGTCATAGTCAAGCATGCCCTGAACAAGAATCCGTTGAATATATTTGCATATCTCTTGAAGAATATTTTTAATGAACTTTTGAAAATCAGGAAAGCGATCCATGCACTTGGACATTCCAAGTATGTTGGAATGTCTTGAAATTGTACTCAGTCATAGTCAACGACGCCCTGAACAAGAATCCGTTGAAAATATTTGCATATCGCTTAA
>NW_028154761.1:30000-31282 GCF_963457635.1 Microchirus variegatus
AAATTTCACTAACTCCTGGAGCTCAACACCCAGGCTTCACCTGACACTTACCCGACCCAGAGGGGGTCCCAGCCCGGCCAAAAACACTGCCTCACACCGCCCCTAACCCTGGAAGTCAAAGTGGACACTTAGGAAAATTTCACTAACTCCTGGAGCTCAACACCCAGGCTTCACCTGACACTTACCCGACCCAGAGGGGGTCCTACCCCGGCCAAAAACACTGCCTCACACCGCCCCTAACCCTGGAAGTCAAAGTGGACACTTAGGAAAATTTCACTAACTCCTGGAGCTCAACACCCAGGCTTCACCTGACACTTACCCGACCCAGAGGGGGTCCTACCCCGGCCAAAAACACTGCCTCACACCGCCCCTAACCCTGGAAGTCAAAGTGGACACTTAGGAAAATTTCACTAACTCCTGGAGCTCAACACCCAGGCTTACCCTGACACTTACCCGACCCAGAGGGGGTCCTAGCCCGGCCAAAAACACTGCCTCACACCGCCCCTAACCCTGGAAGTCAAAGTGGACACTTAGGAAAATTTCACTAACTCATGGAGCTCAACACCCAGGCTTCACCTGACACTTACCCGACCCAGAGGGGGTCCTACCCCGGCCAAAAACACTGCCTCACACCGCCCCTAACCCTGGAAGTCAAAGTGGACACTTAGGAAAATTTCACTAACTCCTGGAGCTCAACACCCAGGCTTCACCTGACACTTACCCGACCCAGAGGGGGTCCTACCCCCGCCAAAAACACTGCCTCACACCGCCCCTAACCCTGGAAGTCAAAGTGGACACTTAGGAAAATTTCACTAACTCATGGAGCTCAACACCCAGGCTTCACCTGACACTTACCCGACCCAGAGGGGGTCCTAGCCCGGCCACAAAACCCCCCAAACACCGCCCCTAACCCTGGAAGTCAACCCTATTTTACACAATTTCATGCCATTTTCCTGCTTTTTCACAAAGGCCTCTACCCAGCCCTTACCCCACTACTCTGCCTCACCGAGGGCCCTCTCCCTCACACCCACTGTCGGGGGTCCCACGATTAAGCCCACCCTCCACTATCTTTACCCTAACCCTGCCCCGGACCCACCTCCGTGCCCTGGGTAAGACTTTTGGACTCTGTCGTTTTTTTTTTTCTCTTTAAACGAGGGACTCTGTCGTTTTTCCGGACTCTGTGGTTTTTGCCAGCGCGTGCCATCGGTAATCATTTCGGGTCACCGGGGGGGGGGGAATCGGGGCCGACCCGACAAAAGCTTGGATCGAGGGATGACTTTCA
>NW_028154760.1:0-33000 GCF_963457635.1 Microchirus variegatus
CATCCGAATGAACCACAAAGACACTATAAGAAAGGCACTCGCTTGAGTCAACACTAAGAATCCATTAAATATGGACACGTCTTTATGTATGTAGGAGTTTTGTTTGCTTTTGACAGATAAACACTTTTTGGAGATTTTTTGACAGCAGAGTGCCCAGAAACCCATTATCCTGCACTTGTGCAAAACTCCCATGCACCCATTAGCCACTGCATGTCAGGAATGAAGGCTGCAGAGACAAAGAAGAATTTTTACAGCTCGACAGAATATAGATCTACACTATAAATGAATATTAAGACACTTCACATGACTCAAAAATGACGGGCTTCTTTGTCAGATGCTGCTCAGTGTATATAAATCACACTGACTGCTTCTGTTGACAAACACTTATCTTTATTCAATATTGGATTTTGTTCTTTTATGTCTTCTGCTTTGATGAACAGTAGCGAGTTAAATTGACTGTTGACAGGATTATAATGAGGAGAACTCTCTTTTCAGGTTCATTTAACATTGTGATGTTCATTATCATTCATGAATCTGATTTCACTGTTATTTAATGGCTGATCAGTGTCGCTCACATCACTCATTTTGTGCCACAGGACTGTCTCTGCTGGTGGATATGCAATATTTAAGGAGAACACCACAGGAACATACGCCCTAGATAACACATAGATCAGTATATGGCAGTGTTAATCCTTTACCCTTGAATGAAATGCCTTTTTTTTTCCATCTTAATTATCCATATTTAATTTATGTTTTTGAGGTAGTCATGTCTGTGCATCCCACTGGAACTCGAGTGTTTTCCTCTTTTTCAAATATTTACACTACAGCAGTTCTCCAAGCGAACAAAGATTTTTAATAGGACACTGAAGCAAAGTGCTTTATGAGCAACTTGCATCTGACAGAAACATTCTGGTTTATCTGGGGGGCCGTCAACTCTTACAACTGTAAAGAAATCAGGTGGTCACTGTTTTACGGCACAGAAACACTAGAGGCTATATTTATGACTCTGTATGAGCTGTAAATAACAAAGTGTTACATAATTTTAAGGGTTGTTGTTTTAGACAAAGTGTGATGCGTTTGATTTGATTGTATTGATATTTATTAACATGTGTGCAAACTGTATTATATGTAAAGAAAATGAATCCTAATTTTTAAACTGTTCTGTTGACAAAAATGTAAATGCTTCATGTAGCTAAAATGCTTAGGGGTGTTGGATGTACGCTGGAAACGGCAATAAAACAATGCAGTTCTTTTACATGTTTGTCCACTGAAATCTATTTTTTAATCCTCAGGTAAAATGTAATTGTACTGGCATAGCTTTCCCAAATTTCCAAGAATTGGTAAAATGAATACCCTTAAAAAGTATTAAAACGTCTTAATCTTGATTTCATGAGGTATTAAATTGTGTCCATAGAGTTTGCCTGCAAAAAATATACATTGAAAGTATTCATTTTCCTCCCCACGTTTGTTAAAAACAACGATGCTCAGACATCCTCGCCCTGCAAGATCAGCTCGGTTTTGCTCTATAGATTTAATTGCCATTTAAAACCGTTTTGTAAGTTAAATATGTGTTGCTGATTACAGCTTGAAGTGGCGATAAGGTCTTAAAATATTTTGAGAAGGTCTTGAAAAAGTGTTAAAAAGTTATTGAAATTAACTTCAGGATTCCTTCATATAACCCGGAACAAATAACAATAAATTTAAAATAATTTCCCCATACAGCAATGTAAATGTATAACTTCAGTAGTGATGAAAATAATGCTAATGGCCATTTTTACCATAATTGAGAATTGACACATTGTATATAATCAAAATGTAAATAATAAAAGGAGACATCATATTTATTTATCTTGTATATCTTTTGACGTGGATTGTATTCCAAATGATATAGTGTTTTTCAAAGTTTATTTTTGATTTTCGTGTCATTTGAATAAATATATTGTCAATTATCTCTGTATTGCACTTGTTTGCACTTCAAGGTATAAATTACACATTTTTAATTATCATTGAAGATGACACGGTGTTTGTTGCTCACAAAACAAATATTTATAGATGAATGAATGATAGAATAAATCCTAATAACTATTGTTGCTTAATAATCTGACTTTATTAACAGTTGTACTAATCCTAACCTTTATCTTTTAACTTTTCCCTCAAAAAGAAAAAGAAGCAGCTTGTGCATTTTTAAAGAATTTACAAACCAAAACTTTCACCTTTTTTTTGAGTGAGTGTCGGGTCTCAAATCCTAATCTTGCCCAGGACGTTAAAATAGCTGGAGCCGCCCCTGGAGCCGTCAACGACTCTCTGATTAATGGGAACATGGTTGACAAAATAAAAGGCAGAAATAAAGCCTGCATACATTTATTCCCTCTCGCCTCACATTGCAGACACTCTCACTATGTTTTATTAAAAACACACAAAGGTCCATATGTATAAATAACATGTTTAATTAGAAATGAGAAGAAAATGTACAGAAAAAAAATCATACATTTTCTTCATGCACTTACTTTGAAATTCTTCGTGAGTTTCCGGTAGAATTCTGTCACTAATGTCTGAACCAGTTTATGTTTATTATTCTTCTTCAGTATCAGACATGAACGCGAACAGTTTCAGAGATTGTCAGGTGAGAACTTTGCTTTTACGAATATCTGACGTTAATTATCAGAAAGTATAAATATTTAAGCAAGAATTTCATGAGAAAAGACATAAGTTTGTTTGTCGTGAGTCCGTGATTTGCGTTTTCAGCAAAAAGGAAAGTTAGCTAAATAAATATGGCGATGTGGGATTAAACATATATATGAGCCTCCCTGTCATGTTAGCACCTCCTATCATTGTGTTTGCTGTTAAATGAATTGTAATAATAACCAGTTTTTCTTACATTTGTCCCTTATTTTAATACGTTATTCCTGTGAATGACAATAACTGTGTTTACAGTATGTTCATCAGTGAGAATTACAGTATGTTCATCAGTGAGAATTCCTAGCAAAGCACTAACAGTGAGGTCACTATCCTTCATTATACATAACTAACATGACGTTATATGTTATTAGACATGACAACAACTTGTGATAGTTCATGTGTTTTGCATGAAGTTTTGAATCAAGTCACTTTTGTTTATATAGCGAACATCATGTGTCAGCAGTATCTACTTAACAAGAGGCTAATAAAACCTACACCTGCATAAGTTAATGATATCTTCAGAATACATTTGCCCCTCTTTCTAACTGTTAAACAGTTTGTATACTTTTGTTGACAAATGTGTTCTTTTGTGAATTTGGTGTTTGAAGACCTTTGTTCAAATGTTTGCAAATTGCACAAACATAAAAACGAGTTTCAGCTCCTGCGTTCCTTCAGGCTAAAAGGGATTTTGTGAGAGTGAGTAGGTAATAAAGGATTGTCCTTTATGTGAAATGAAGCTGTGGACATATGCTGAAGATATTGCAGATTTAAGAAAGCATCATTTTATTAGGTGAGCCTTTTGTTTAGTGGCTGAATATTTGTTTTTCCTTCTGTCCCTGCTGGCAGCCATGTTATCAGTGAGTCAGGTGGTTTATGGAAATGGCATCACGCTTGGCAAAGTTGGTGTTGAGACTGTTGTGTCATTTCCTTGCTCCACTATAAAGAAAAAATGGTTTTAGCGTGCATGCTGTACTTCAGGTGTGCACAGTCACTTCCATAAACTAACAAATGCACATAATATCTGCACCATGTTTGTGACAGGCATGGAGGGCAGAAGGTCTTCCACTGTCCACCACCAGTAATGAGGCTTGTAAACTATATGACGCTATACTCACACAGGTAACTGTAAAACACTTGAACCCACGTCTCACGTGTCACCATAACAAAATGTAATGACTGTTTGTTTTGTCCTTAGTATGTGAAATGGAGGAATGATGAAACCTTGGGAGGAATTGATGGATGCATTTCAGCTATCCAGGCAGCGGATCCTAACTTTGGTAAATGCCAGAACATCAGACCTATATTTAATGTATTTTTGATTGAACCAGGTAAGTAGAGTGTTTGCATGTGGAGTTTTGAGTGGCAGTCATAAAACATATGCCTGGAGGTCATTAAATGTATAACTGGAGTAATCGTTATGCACATAAATTGATGGGAGAACAACCTATGAGACACACGCTGCTCGACTCTATCATTAATGGATGGTCGTCGTATATCAAGCCTTGATAACAACAGACTGCAGACATTTGATGTGATATGAAAAGTAAAGTGTTATTACTGACGTTACAAATAACTGCAACTCTTTTAGTTGAACCAGTACCAGGATCCTTCAAACTAAAGCATTACTGTTGTCATATAAGTCCATTCATTATCACAATATGAGACAAATGAAGGATTATCTTTTCTTATCTTACATCTGAGTTTTTCCCACTAAGACAAGTCAAGACATAATATGCCATTAAATAGACAAGCCTTTTATTGCATAACCCTGCAAGATACGCTGACTACAGTCACTTTTGCTACAGTATGGCATGCTGTGCTGTCATTTATTTACTCATAGTGATCATCTGTTGACTGACCACAGATCAGTAAGCAGAGGTTGATCCTTATCGGCTTCAGACTCATACAAGAATTTTAAATTTAAGTCTGTTCATGCAAATTAATCAAAATTAGGGAGATGAGCAGTTTCCCCTCATTTCAGTTGAAAAGGAAAAGGACTGGAAAGTTGTGTTTTTTGTGTCACAATGAGAAGTTTGTTTTGTTTCATTTCCCCTGTAGTTATGGGCCACGTGATGAGTACAGGGCTTGAGCTGGTGTCAACGACAAGCTCCACTCGGCTGAATGATCGTCTCGCCAGTGCAGTGAGGCGAACCGTGCAGCTGGCCAACAGCCAGGACATCTCTCCCAGAGAGAGGCTCCATGTCAGGGCTATGGAGCTTTTCTCACATGGGTAAGTTTCAGAGCTGCGTGGCCACAGGAAATGCAGTTACAACAAAAGGATCAATGGGGGATCTTGTGATATTTGTGCAAAATGTGGCTTCCCATGCTAGCATGAGTTTCACTGACATTTTCTCAGCTTGTTAGATGTGTGCACGACATGTCACATAAGTGCTTCACAGGAATGCAGAGACAGGCTTCCTCTATAACATGAAAGTAGGTTTAAAAGAAAGTAGTTGAAGGTTAATACTTAATTTAATGTCATACAGTAAATCCCCCCCCAAAAAAATCAATAGGTGCAAATCAAGTGAATAAATAAGAATGGAAATGACTGAACTTTTAACTACTTCAGTTCATTCTCTTTGCTTCTTGAAAATAGACCTTGAAAGGGAATGTATTGCCATTTAGTGTGTGTGTGTGTGTGTGTGTGTGTTTGTGTGTATAAGATCCCACAATTCAATGTATAACCAAGCTCTGAAGTGTAAGGAGCGCTGAATATCTGTGATAAAATTTTGGCTAGACATAGATCTGAGCAAGGGTATGGAACCATTTTAAAGCTTTGAGAGTTCTCCAGGTACACAGTGGTTTCAGTAACTGTAAAATGTGTCTGAGGCAGTGATGGAAAAAACCCTCTGGTCACTTACACAGAATTTCAGAATATCTTTGCAGAGATAGGAGAATCATCTCGGTATCACTCCATGAATCAGGCTTTTATGAGAGAGAGACCAACAACAAGCCACAGGGTAATTACAATAATGACCATGTTGTGCATTTTTTTCAGGCAGCATTTAATGAACCCTCTGGTCCAGTTCATGTCTGACATTATTAAGGGTTTGCATGATCCAAGGATATGTAAACAGCTTGAGCAGTTTTCCATTTCACACCTGGAATCAATACCTGTGGTTTAGTTATATACAGAACAGTAATTAATAAGCCTCAGCAGGGATCAGACAAGTTTTGTTTCAGAGGAAAAAGAAGTTGCCTGGTAAAGACGAATGCTTCTTTTGTATTATTATTTTGAGAACGACAAAAGACTTTAAAAAATAAAGTGTTGTTCATTCATCATCAATGTTTTTTCATTCATCATTTTTCGGAGGCATTCAAATGCTTCGGATTCGCAGCATCCATCTATTTTGTGCCTCACAGTCGAGCAAGTTAATATTTGTGATGTACTGTGTCTTTTTCTGTGGATGTGGGCTATAAGGAGATACTGAGCAGATCATTTGTTTGTCAAGGGTCTACAATTCCCACTTTATGAATCTCATTGTTGATTCATTCTCTTGTCCTTAACATCTTCACAGCATGTTGTTCTGTCTGTATGTGTAATAGTGACTCGTGTTTCACTTAGGAACTTTTCCAAGGCCTGCGATGCATGGGAAGACATTCTGGTCGATCACCCCACTGATTTGCTGGCTCTCAAGTTTGCCCACGACTCCTACTTCTACTTGGGAGCCCAAACTCAGATGAGGGACTCTGTGGCCAGAGTGCTGCCTCACTGGAAACCACAAACACCTTTGTCCAGGTATGCAAACCAGGGTATACAACACAAACCATGTCTTCAAGATAATATGAAACCTGTGATCTCAGTATATTGCTGAATATATGTAATGTAATGGGAATGAATGAGGACTGTAAAACACTCTCGTGTCAGGCTTCAATACACACAATTTATAGTATATTGACTTTGTGTGTCATGATGAACTAATAATATTACAGATTATCACTGGGCTATATAGAACTTGTTGGAATTTTAATTGAGTTTCTAAACAAGTCCAGTTGGACTTAATGGGCCTTAATAAATAAAATAATTCATAGCCACTCGTAAAGTGCCCATGTAATGAGCTCTCACATCTCTAAACACCAGCTATGAACTACCTGCTCTGCACCAACCATCACATAACCACAGATCACTGTTCGCCAGAGCTGCAGAGGAAAGCTCCAGAGAGAGAATAAAAAACTACAGAGAGATGTGTTTTGTTACTTAAAGGTCCCGCGTGTAACATTATGAGGGTTTATTGATAGAAATATACTCCCCCTAACTATGTATGTAAGTGAATAATCCTTTCATAGCCTCAGAATAAGCCTTTCTTATGTACAGTGCAGTGCCTTGCTTTACAGAGGCCACCATCAGAGCACACATTTAACATGTATCTACAACACAAGCATAGATGATTGACATCCTTTCTGAAATGTGAGGCCGCCGTACTTCTCTGACATGACTGGAATGTTTCTTATTCTTCGACACTGACTGAACCTTTAATTCTACAAATGTATGTTTTGACGACATTAAAACCTATGAGACTAATATAAAGGGTGATTTATATGTCAGTGTAAGGTTTGTATGCTTTTCTGCATCTTACAAAACATCCTTTTCAAACACCTAACCACTACAAAAATCATGTTTCAGCGCAAAGACATGGAAAATATGAAGTTCAATAAAGAATGATCAAAGGACATGGGATCAGTGGTGTACTGTATATATTAATACACCTTTTAGATGAGAGAAGAAAGGACAGTAAATGAGGCGTATGCTGTGGAAAGAGTCATTTCTCACACAGGGTGAAGCCTGGAAGTCTTCACCCTGCAGTCATGTGTCTTTTCTGGTTTAGAATCCTTAAAGGGAATAAATGATTGTTTTCCCGCAAAGCCTTCCTTCTTCCGCTATTTCCAGACAGACCAAACAAAATATCTTTAATATTTTAACACTTCATGGTAACAAGCAATGTCTGTGTGGAGATAAATCTGCAGTTTGCCAGACAATAATTTACACAGGAAAAATAAAATCCAATACTCCCACACAGCAATAACGAGTTGGCAGTTATCAGCATGAAGAAAGTTGGTGGCAACACACTGTGGTTATCACTGTGTTGAAATTATTTTTGATTATTTCCCCCCTCACTGTCACTGCTATATTTCATTTAATATGCATTTCTTATTTATTTTAAATTTGCTAGAATTTCCCCAGGGATTAAGTTGAGCTTTATCAGATTCATTTGTTTTTCCTTCCGGCTTCTCCCTCAATAGAGAGGTAACCACAGCCGATCAATATACACTTTAAATTGTGTCAAGGCTAAAAAAAACAATTGATGCTTTATTCCAAAAGTTATAAAAAAAGCTGCTTGCATGTGATTTAGGTTAGCTTAGGTAAATAATAATCTTTATTATAAAGATTATTATAATAAAGATTATTATTTACCTAAGCATTGTTCCCAATTGTCACTTTCTATTGTGATACAGACATCGTCGTATGCTAATTTGATATCCATTGTTATTGCTACAGACATCACATATGCATTCTACAACACTGAATACATTCTGTAAAAATAACAGAATTGACTTGGTGAGTAAGTATATTGTGTTTGATGTTCTTATGTATCTGTGCTGACAGTTATCTGAAAGGATTATATTCCTTTGGTCTTCTGGAGACTCGTTTCTATGACCAGGCTGAAAGAGTTGCCATGGAGGTGAGATTTTCTCTGTGTCTTTAGTATTGTGATCCAGGCATCTGTGTCTGTGCTGATTACATGAGTGCAGTAAAGTAAAGTCATTTGCTGCCGAATGAGATGTTCTCACCTGTATATGTAATGATCGAGGAACATCATGAGTAAAAACAAAAGGAATGCGTCACAATCAAGACACTGATTCTCTTGTGCAGGGCCTCAGCCTGGTTCCAGATGATGCTTGGTCGGTCCACGCTTTAGCCCATGTTTATGAGATGAAGGCTGAGTTTGACAAGGGCTTGAAGTTTATGGAGAGTAAAGAGAAGGAGTGGCAGGTACAACTCCATAGAATTGTTTTTCCCCCCTAATGAATCACATTTTTATAACCTTGTCAGATTCAGTTACCTTGTTACTCTCCACAAAAATCAGCAGGATTAAATTACAAATTTTAACAGCTCTAGGTAAAAATGAAATATATGTTGTTTAATTCCAGGTATCTGAAGCCCTGGCGAGTCATAACTATTGGCACTGGGCTCTATACTTCATCGAGAAGGTAAAGATTATAATGAGATTTCTCAGTCAACCGAATAGTTGGCAGTGGGAGTGCTTATGGAACTTGTATTTATGATATCCTTTCCCCTGGGTAATTTCAAGTGGAGAGTTGATTATATGGGGAGATTAATTTGTGTCAACACAATCTATAACCCTGGCTTATCTCTCAAGTCTGAAGTTATTTAAACTTGTCTTTCTTGCCCCCTCTTCCTCCTCCACAGGGGCAGTACGAAGCCGCTCTGCAAATATATGACTCTCAGGTTGGTTTGTGTTGAGAGTTTGCATCAAAACTTCAATGGTATATCCATCTGAGTATCCTTGTGAGTTCTTTCAGGAGTGATATATGTACCAATGCACAGGGGACAAAGGCTAAAAGCAATGTGTTGTTCTTTGTGTGTCAAGAAGGCAAGTGCAAATCAATGGAGGTTAAAAACCTGTCATCCTTTTCAGTGTCAACTGCCAAAGCTTTTTCTATTCACTCTCAAAATAAGTGGGACTGTCTGAAAGTAAAGCTCTTTGACGTCTTTTACCTAAACAAGAACATTTCATAATGTTACTCAGGCTTGACTCAAGTTTAAACGCAGCAGAAATTCTTACATAAAGTTAGCTGATAGCTATGAATGTTTAACCGCTCGTACCAGGGGACGCCAGTAAAACATGAACATGTCTTCTTTATGATTTTTTTCTCCTCTGAAAGATGTCAGTGTGGAGGCAGTTATGCTATGTTACATCTTTGTGGGTTAAATGTGAATTACATCCTGTTCTTCTAGGTTTTCAGACGTTGTAAAGCCTCAGGATCCATGTTGGACACTGTCGATGCCAGTTCAATGCTCTACAGGCTGGTAATGGAGGGTAAGATACATGTTAATGTGGGATTTCACAAAACATCTTGTTAAGGAAAAGAACATCAAGAAGGGAGTTCAGATCGGTGTAACGTTTAAATAGAAACAAAAGTCTGTTACATAGTCAAATCAGCTCCACAAGACTCTGTTTCTTGGTAACATTTTTAATTAAATAAATGAAATTAAAATAAATTACATTAAATTAAATAAATTTAAAAATTATTAATTATTATTATAAATAATAATTGAATAATAATAATAATACAAATTAAAATATATCTGGTGTCAGCCAACTATATTGAAAACTACAGCTTGTTTTCCATCAAGACAGACAGACGCAACAGCAACATTGCGCTAGTAAAGCAGGATGGCTGCAAATAGGTTGTAGTATGACTGAAAACACAAATAAATGTCCCATGTAAAAGTTTCATAAGTGAAATATGAGGCCTAAAGAAACTAGTTGTACAGTGGTTTGATGGGATCAATGTGTCGCTGCTGTATACACAAACACCCCCGCATTCAGGAATTATAGTATTGCCTGACCGAGCCAGTTTTCAGATGAAGGACACAGCATATAAAAGTGCACAAGGACCAAAACAGAGGCAGAATATTATCATCAATCACCGAACATTATGCATTGCACCTTTAAGATAAAATAAAATGTCTGGTCGTAACTAAAAACGGCAAAAGAAACTTACATTTGACTTTTTTTCTATGAGAGACTGAATATAGTTTTTAATGAAATGTGAAGCAGCTTTTAATCAGTACTTGTCTCTGTATCTGTGCATGATGAGGTGTGTGCGTGAGCGACCGCTGGAGAGAGCTGCTCCAGATAACACAGCCGCACAGCGATGACCACGTGACCATATTTAATGACCTCCACTTCCTCATGGCGTCGCTTGGAGCTAAAGAGAGCAGGACTTCTCAGCGTCTGCTTGAGGGCCTCCAGGACTTGGCGAGGTAAGTTCCGCACCATTTCTTTTCTTTCACTGAACACCTCAACATTCTGCCAGTATTACGTAAGTCACCCAGGTCTTATGTAAAGACAGAAACAAGGCTGAGCATAGGAGTGGCGAGATAGAGAGAGAATACAGAGCTGCAGTCCATCTCTGAGACCACGGTCTTCTCTCTGTAGCAGATGTTACACCAGCAGCTGCTGCCTCTGTGGAGTTTTGTGGTCATAATGTGTTCTGGCATCACAACCACTCACAGCCTGTGCTCTCAATTATGTCTGGCAGAAAAACCCACAGAACGCTGCCATTTAAAACCAGTGCTTTAAGTTCTCATGCATTTTACTGTGACATAATGAAACCCAAATAACAAGAGTTACACAGGAAACCATGTAGGAAGCACAGCTCTACTTTGAATTATCGGGCAAGCTGCAGACTTGTTAAAGCTTTGCATTGTTTAATTCCATCGCTCACATACACTGTGTCACTTTGTTAATCCAAGAAATTCTGACAGTGTTTTGTCATATCTGGCTCTACAGTGAAGCACATTCTGCTCAGATATTCATGCCTCTCACATATCGGAAGAATAATACCTTCGTCAGTCTGTGCAAATAAACCAACCCCGAGCTCTTCTGTAGACTTCATCGATTTTCATAATTTAATATGAAAATATCGCTTTAATGAATGGAAAATAGGGCGGAATAATAATCATTTAAAACAGTGAATGATTGTCCATTTATTTTAAGCCTATTCATAAAAAAGGAAATCCTTACATGTTGGAAACCGTTCACGTATTTATTTTTTTGATTATCATTACATTAGAGCACAGGTGTCAAACTCACATCCGGCCCACCGTACAATTATATTTGAGATAATATGTCTTCCACGCTTATCAAGTTACCTCGCCAAGTAAAATAAATAAACAAATTAAATGTGGACTTTGAAAACACAGCCAGAGGGGGCGCAGCAACTCACTTGTATTTTAGCTTTATACATCTAGTAAAAAATCTAAGCTAAGATACATGTGACTATGGACAGTGGAAAATCATGTGTTGTGAACTTTTTGTTATGGAGTTTGACACCTCTGCATTAGAGCAGAGGTTGATTATGACACCATCTCATTTGGTAACGCTGCATGTTTTAAATCAGTTTCACAGCAGAAGTTTGGCTTTTAAAATATTATTGTAAATCAAATCACAATCTATCAGAAAAAAAATCACATGTAGATATTTTCCTACACCAAATGACAGCAAGTCAATATTTGAGCTAATAGCAAAGCCTGTATTGTATCACCTTCATCCTTCATTGTCTCTAAAGCAGCTGCGACAGTTCTATTTACATAAGTTCACCTTACGTTGTTTTCAAAAAAGAAGAAAACAAATTAATCGTGTCCAGGCAGAATTATGTACTAACTACATTGTTAATTAAGATTTAATTAAAACATAGACATGGTCATCATTTGTTTTGTCTTTTTTTTAGATTAGGTATTTAAATGTGAATGAGCACAGTTACAGTTCCTCTGATCATCTTAAAGTGCTGCTAAGTCATTGATTTGGCTGTTTAAGTGTTTTACGTGCTTTAAACAACATTTCTGGAACTGCGAGCATCTGTTGTTTCTGCAAAAGAAAGGCTGTACGAACAGCCAAGTGTTGCCTTTGCAACTTCACTTATGGGGAAATTAATGAATGAAACACAAATCTTTCAACTCTTGCTTCAAACTGGTGTTGAACTGCGAGTCGTCATTAAAAGTCACAGCAGGAAACAAGCAGAAAGTCAGGAAAAACCATGTGATTGCTCCTGTGTTGTCTCATCTCAGGTAAAGTCACTTTACAATGCTGTTTTAGTTTGTTTTTCTCCGTCTTGCTCTCTCTGGTCCTGGCTTCACTCTCTCACTTAGCCCACATGTGAAAACATGTCGGCAGACTTCATATTTTCTTTTCTTAGATGGTAAATATCACATTCACAATCCTCAGCAGAGATACATCAGACACATCAGATGTTTGTATGAAAATGTGCTGCGTTTCTTTTATTTGCATCAGTACCAATTCATCTCACCCTTCGTGTCTTCTGTATCTGGATGAAGCCGTTTGTGTTTGTAGAAGGAAATAGGCAATTATTTTTTTTTGTGGCCCAAGATTTTTTTGATTCAAAAAAATATATATAAATAAATTCATTCAAAAAACATTTGAAGAAATGTTCTTCCTTTAAACAATTGCCTTTTTCTACAGGGAGCCAGGAGATAATCAGCAACATCAGCTGGCCGGGACTGTAGGTGTGTCCATGTGTCAGGCTTTTGTTGAGTACGACAAAGGCAACTATGGTGGAGCGGTGGATCTCCTCTACCCTTTAAAATATGACATTGTCGATATTGGTGGCAGTGATGCTCAGGTGAGTTCCACACAAGGAAAGGTGGCAAACTCAAAGCAAATAATAAAAATGAAACAAAATAGGCCTGAACGATTAATCATTTTAATCAGTTAATTCAAATGAATGTATTAGGAAGATTTATTTTTATATTTAACTTCCACCACCGTTGCCTCCCTTGGGCTTCTGTAGTCCATAGTGGTGCAGGACTGTAGCCTATTTACTACTGAGGCTGCACCAACAATTAATGCTGTCCTCAACAGCACGTCCGACAGCAGGGGGCGTAGTCATCCCCTGCTGTCTGACAAACCTGTAGAAAACAGGAAGACGATCATGTGACCCAGGGGCCTCAAACTCAAAATGACTTGGGCCAGTGAACTTCTTGTCTGGTCAGGAGGGGCCGGGTCAAGTGAAAAAAGTCCAACAATTCGGGGAAAAAAACCGTTTAGTGATTAGAAATGAAGATCTTGATAATCCATCATGATGTTGCAATCACAAATACCCGATTGCGATATATATATAAATAATATTTAGGCTGACATCGTTTGTGTTGATAGATAGTTCAAGACAAAAAAAACAAACGTTTATGACGCAAAATGAATCTGTAAATAACAAAAACAGGCGAAAATAAAACATAATTAAAACATTAAATCAAAATAAGCATCTAGACAATTGCAATTTAACACTCAACAGGCTTATATTTAATTAAATATTGAATTTGATCATTTAAAATTGAATTGAAATAAAATTGAATTAAAAGTGTAGGGCCCCAGGACATTGACTGGCAGGACACATGTGGCCCCCAGGCCAGAGTTTGAGACCCCTGATGTGACCCTTCTGATTGTGTTTGATATCAAGGTAATCAAAAACCTTATTTTTTCTGATGAAACTTATGATCAATGTAATTATTTTTGTAATTGATTAATCCATTAGTAGTTTGGTCCATAGAATCACAGACAATGTTTATCGTTGTTTCCCAAACCTCAAAATGACGTTCTTAGGTTGTCTTGTTTTGTCAACAAACCAAAATAATACGTTTCTTTTCAATATGAAGCAAAGGAAACAGAACGTATTCACGATACAAGAGATTTCTTTTTTAATTATTGAAAAAAACCAAACCAATTTAACTGTTGCAGCCCTTGTGAAGAACGAAGAACATAATGTAAAGATTCTATATTTAGGTCTATAAAACCAAAAACAAGCACAAAGTCAACTGTAGTTATGTTATGCACCTTTTAAATGCCTCAAGGCTTTATTTTTGCTTAGATATCATTGATCTTATTGTTTTGTGTTTTCTTGAGGAAAACAGAAATCCCTGTTGAGGGTGAAAATAGACCAGAGGTGAAGAACACTCTACATGAGAGTTAAGCCTTTCAGTCTAAGAACATGCTACAGAATGTGGAGCAAAGTGTATGAATAATGAATCTGTGTGATGGATGCTGATGGCGTTTGCCTTCTTTGTGTTCATGAAACTGTTCCCCAAGGTGCGACACTTTATAGAGTAACAGTAGAAAGTGTAAAAGTAAAAGTGCTGGAATGGTCTTTGCTAATGAGTTTGTTGTCGGTCGTTTGCAGAGAGACGTCTTCAGTCAAATGCTCATACATGCAGCCATGAAGTCGGAGAACAAGCGTCACCAGAAACTGGGAAGGTAAAGAATTACTGCGGTTTCAAACGTCGGGTGCCTTAGTTTTAGACCACCTTCATTTCATTTCTCTTTGTTTTGTCATCCATGTTTTAATGTGAGATTGTATTCTGTGAATTAAGTAGGAAAAAAAGGAAAGTTATTGCACTATTTGAAGAACTGATGCAGTACGACTGGGGGCTACTGCCCACTCTTCACTTCAGCTGCTATGTCCTTCTATATGCACATACAACCCTAATGATATGCTTTCACTGTGTAACTAACAACCTCTGTCTGTGCCGCATGTTCTGCTTTCATTATTCATCAGGTTAGCTTGTACTTTCTCTGAATCTGTGTTCCTCTCCATACGCTGTGTTTGTGTTCTCCCAGATGTCTTCTAGTGGAGCGTGATGCCGTGAGGCCAAACTCTCCTCTGACCGATCGCCTGATGCAGAAAGCCCTGGCTCTTCATGCCTAGAAGGAGAGCAAGAGTGTGCAGAGCAGTGTCTGTGCAAACATATATACAAGTAACATTTCAATCTGTTGTGCTGATGTTAGGTTTTCGGGGACTTTTACCGGGACTTTGGATTTTATATCAAAACAGCTCAAACAGTTTTCAATTAAAACATTGCTATTATGAGCTAATATAATCACATGTTTTTTTTCCCTTAATTGCCTTAATGTAAATTACTTTCTTTCTCACTTTTATCAAGAGCACATTTAGATTATTTTCTGCTGATTTCATGTCAATAGAACTACAAAAACCAATATCAAAACCAATAAAGATACACTTCTTACTTGTCATGTGAAAGACTGTTTGAGTTACAGAATAAAGTGCAACACGCCTTAAGAATAACAATTGCACTCAAACATTTGCAGAGATGTCGAAGCAGTAAAAAAAAAGAAGAAGAAGAAGATATCCTCGCACATCCCCGAGGAGCTGAGTGGAGTGCAGTTCTTTTCTTCCTTCCTCTTCCCCTGTGTCGACCTGCTCTCACAACACCGAGGTAATCTCATCTTGGATCTGAGAGATCAGGATCTGGGACAGCACGATCCCTGCAATCTAGAGGACAGCAGCTGCCAATGTAAATTACAGAGCAGGCTCTAGGTAACTGTATACTCTGTGCTAAGCATTTCAAGGTCCCTCAGAGGGTTATAATGCTCATTTGGCACATGGGGAGAAACATGTTTTTAGAACAAGATAAAACGGTTTGAATAGAGTCACTTAAAATGACTGTATTAAGATTTACAGGCTCATAATTCTTAATAGTTTGATTCCTCACAGCGTTGATTGTGAGGCATTTTACAGCAAAAACACACATTTGCTGTTAGAGACAGCATTTCACGGAGTGCTTAAATAATTGAGTGGTAAATGAGGCTTGTTATGCAGACAAATGTTGCTGTAGTGTTCATCGAGAGTGTGCGAGGAGGAAAAAGAAAACTTAACTCACAGATTTACTGCACATCAGAGCAACTGTAACGCTAATACAATTGTTTTGACAGAACTCATTGGTTATTTACATGCTCTCGTCTCAGAAGAATCACCGGGGACCCAATCAGGCAGATATGAGAGTGAGATAGATCAAGCTATAGATCCTCTGTCAGAACCACATGCTCTGTGAGAATACACTGTCACACTACCTGAATCATTTTGATAGTGGACTAATTATTTAGATAAAGCGGTTGATTGCTGTTAATGAGATTTCATGGCCAATTGAACATAGTCACTCATTCATTCACACTTTGGGATTTGCGGCGCTTGGTGCAGGCAGCGCCACGTGAAATAGGTCATGAATGGTAGAGAGTGTCTTCCTTTCTTGGACACGTAATCACACAATATCGCACTCAGGCTTCTGCCTCAGTTGCACATTAACCTGCACTTTCGATCTAGAGCCGTGTAATAAATGAATAATGTGTCGTTAAAATTTCAGTGGCCCATTGTGCCCAGTTATTGCCGTCTTTCCTATAACTCTCTGTTTTGAATTAGTTATATCTCAGTGGCCTCACATTAACCCTACACCAGGCTGCTGTCTGTACAAAAAATACGTTTTCATGGGATTTTTTATTTTTTTTTGAAGATCATAATCATGCTGTGAGGTGAAGTTTGCTGGAGGCTCATCGAACAATGTTTATACTGTATGTTTGTTATTTAACCGTTAGAACATAGAGCATTTTTGGCTGCTTTTTTCCATTACTGTTTAAATGTACGTTATATACAGAGGCTATATTTTAGCACAATCTAAACAATCTGATGGGGAAAAAAAGAAATTTTAATTATATAAACACACCTGAGTAAAAAGTACTCAAAATGTTTCAAATCGGTTTGAATTTGTGAAATTTGGAAATATGTCACAGTTCAAAGTTCACTTGGCTCATTTTTATGAACAAAAAGAAAATAAAAACTGTCTATTTTGTGACTTTGAACAATTATCGCTAACTTTGACTCAACAACATATAAGAAGACATTTTTAAAGCCTGACTATGTGACCTATAAACACACACCCCCCGGATGTCCATATAAGGAGTTGTGTGTTATTCCCGTGGCAATTTACCAGGCGTCTGCAACCAGAGACTGGAGTCTTCCTGTTTTCCCGGTGAATTTAATCGGTAAGTAAGAATGCATTAAATAGCCACCAGGGTGTGACTTTGTTTCTTGTCTGTGGGAAAATGAGCCCAGTTCACGCTTGATTTATAACGTCAGTTAACATTTTCCCGAGGCGATAATGGTCTCAATCACTACTTCTAGGTCTTCTTCAATACAACATGTCAGATTTGTAAATGAAATTCCCATTTAGAGAAAATGGAGGATTATGCGCACCACAGCCTTGTTGCACGTGATGCCTCTGAACCTTTGTTCATTACACGCCATCATGTTTTTCAGCCACAATCGCAATTCTGGAGGTCAGATTTTTATGTGGTGCCACTTATCTGCAACCCACTGCTCTGGAGCTGCAGAATCTCCTTCACAAGGAAATAAATACATACAAGCTACTTTTATTTTATTAAATAACACATTTCTCTCAAAGGGAAAGCCTTTTATTTTGGAGATTGAGATGATAAATCACATCAAACCTCTACAGTGTAGACGCTACTGCCTGTCCATATGCTCTGGAGTAAGAAACTGATCCTGAAACTGAACTGGCCGACAAAGCTGAAATAATAACTAACTTAATGACTAACTTCAAAAGGCTGACGATGTTGCCCAACTGAAGGTTGCGCACAAATGGAGCATTAAAACCTGGTTATTACCGTTCTGGACATTTAAGAGAATAGGAAGAAGTTGATAGAGTCCTGTCCCGTTTTGGACCCACATTCTTATCAAAGCAGGGTTTCTCAAGCATGAACTACATGAAATCCAAATATCGCTGGCCATTTCTAAAGCTATTGGGCTGGCGCTATGATTTATTATTTAAAAGTGGGCCACGTCTACCTTAGATAAGGAAAGTACTCAAATAGTCCTGCATAGTTATGTGTATGTAATGTAACTATACATGAAATGAAATATGCTACTGAGTATGACCTTTCATTTTAATGGTCAAATAAGTTTAGCAGCTTCAGATTAATTGTATTTGGTGGTTAGATTTGCAGACCTCTGGTTTACACCTTCACATGCTGCTGTCATTAATCATGTGTATCTCTGTTATTTTGAAAAGTTTCCAGTTACTGTTACCTGAGGTAAAGCCAGTCCTAGAGCGAGAGCCCCCACCATCAACAGATGAGACTCAATCCACGTCACTGCCCGGTCCGAACAACCGACTGGGTATATCGACTTGTTTGCCTCCAGGTAGTTCTGGGTTTGAACCCCAAACCCACACATGGTGTTTATCACTGCCTGTGACAGGGATTGACGATGGGAAAAAACCCACAGAGAGAAAGAGAGGGGGATGTCAGTGTTGTATAGATTTCACCTTGATTTCCACAAAAACACTCAAACACAGGTTGTTGTTTCACAGACTTTACCTTGTGTTAGTTTCCATTGACAAAGAAATTAACCATTGAGGGCAAGGGGAGGATTTTGTGGGAGTCTGCTAATTGCTCAGATTTGGACTTCAAGAAAGGAAATGACAAAAGTGCAACAGCTCAGTCCCTGATGTTGCATTTCAGTTGCAGACTGTAAACAGAAGGTTGCAGCACTGCATCAGCTCAAATAGTGTTCAATTAATAGATTTTCCCATCATGTAGTAGGAAAAGGTGTGTAACACCTGTGGAGAATAGTCTGTAACAGTGTCACAGATCTATTCTCATCTTCACAGACTAGAATTTATTAGTGAATGGTGGCATGAAAGTTTCAAAGTCACAGTGTTGGGATTAGGGTGAAGACATTTGTTTTCTATGAGTGGTACTTAGTGTATTAATGCAGTAATATACAATTTCACGTATTATGTAGGCATGTTTGTCTCAGCATGCAGGTAGAGGAGGCTTCAGGTCAAACATCATAAATCTCATGAAAGAGGAAAAAAACGTTTGGTTCAAAATTCGCCAAAAACGTCATACTATACTATGTCGTCCAACATTTGACAAAAACGCCTTAAAATGTTTTGTCATCCAAAATTTGACTGAAAAACGTAATTCTATACTATGTCGTCCAAAATTTGACAAAAAAAGGTCATACTATAGTAGGTCGTCCAAAATGTGACCATTTTTTGAAAAACATTTTTTTGGTCCTAAACTTGACAAAAACTTCATACTATACTATGTCGTCCAAAATCTGACAATTTTTTTGAAAAACACGTTTTTGGTCCAAAACCTGACAAAAACGTCATACTATACTATGTAGTACATCATACTATACTATGTTGTCCAAAATGTGACCATTTTTTGAAAAAAAAAATTGGTCCAAAATTTGACAAAAACGATATACTATACTATGTCGTCCAAAATTGGGCAATTCTTTTGAAAAACGTTTTTTTGGTCCAAAACTTGACAAAAACGTCATACTATACTATGTAGTACGTCATACTATAGAATTTACAAGTTGTTCTTCATCACCAGCCAGGCCTCACTTCAGATGAATTTATTCACAACCTTTATCTTCCCTTTTCACATTATGGCGTCCAAAATGTGACAATTTTTTTGAAAAACATGTTTTTGGTCCAAAACTTGACAAAAACGTCATACTATACTATGGCTTCCAAAAAGTGGCCATTTGTTGAAAAAAAAATTTGGTCCAAAATTTGACAAAAACGACATACTATACTATGTCGTCCAAAATCGGGCAATTTTTTTGAAAAACATGTTTTTGGTCCAAAACCTGACAAAAACGTCATACTATACTATGTCGTCCAAAATGTGAACATTTTTTGAAAAAAAAAATTGGTCCAAATTTGACAAAAACGACATACTATACTATGTCGTCCAAAATCAGACAATTTTTTTGAAAAACATGTTTTTGGTCCAAAACCTGACAAAAACGTCATACTATACTATGTCGTCCAAAAAGTGGCCATTTGTTGAAAAAAAAATTTGGTCCAAAATTTGACAAAAACGACATACTATACTATGTCGTCCAAAATCTGATTTTTTTTTTGAAAAACATGTTTTTGGTCCAAAACTTGACAAAAACGTCATACTATACTATGTCGTCCAAAAAGTGGCCATTTGTTGAAAAAAAAATTTGGTCCAAAATTTGACAAAAACGACATACTATACTATGTAGTACGTCATACTATACTATGTCGTCCAAAATGTGATTTTTTTGAAAAATGTTTTTTTGGTCCAAAATTTGACAAAAACGTCATACTATACTATGTAGTATGTCATGCTATACTATGGCGTCCAAAATGTGACCATTTTTTGTAAAAAAAATTTGGTCCAAAATTTGACAAAAACGACATACTATACTATGTCGTCCAAAATCGGACAATTTTTTTGAAAAACGTTTTTTTGGTCCAAAACTTGACAAAAACGTCATACTATACTATGTAGTACATCATACTATACTATGTCGTCCAAAAAGTGACCATTTTTTGAAAAAAAAATTTGGTCCAAAATTTGACAAAAACGACATACTATACTATGTAGTACGTCATACTATACGATGTCGTCCAAAATGTGACAATTTTTTGAAAAAAAAATTTGGTCCAAAATTTGACAAAAACGACATACTATGTCGTCCAAAATCGGACAATTTTTTTGAAAACATGTTTTTGGTCCTAAACTTGACAAAAACGTCATACTATACTATGTAGTACGTCATACTATACTATGGTGTCCAAAATGTGACCATTTCTTGAAAAAAAAATTTGGTCCAAAATTTGGCAAAAACGACATACTATACTATGTCGTTCAAAATCGGACAATTTTTTTGAAAGACATGTTTTTGGTCCAAAACTTGACAAAAACATCATACTATACTATGCAGTACGTCATACTATACTATGTCGTCCAAAATGTGACCATTTTTAAGGGATAGTATAGTGGAGAGAGACAGGAAATGACATTAGGACAGACCGCCTGGTGTGGGATTTGAACCAGTGTCACGTGTAGCAAGGACTACCGCCCCAACTTGCAGGTTGGGTGCTCTACCATTTGAGCTAACATGTTTTTGGTCCTAAACTTGACAAAAACGTCTTACTATACTATGTAGTACGTCATACTATACTATGTCGTCCAAAATGTGACCATTTTTAAAAAAAAAAATTTGGTCCAAAATTTGACAAAAACGACATACTATACTATGTCGTCCAAAATCGGATTTTTTTTTTGAAAACATGTTTTTGGTCCTAAACTTGACAAAAACGTCATACTATACTATGTAGTACATCATACTATACTATGTCGTCCAAAAAGTGGCCATTTTTTGAAAAAAAAAATTGGTCCAAAATTTGACAAAAAGACATACTATAGTATAGTATGTCTTTTTGTCAAATTTTGGACCAATTTTTTTTTTTTAAAAATGGTCACATTTTGGACGACATAGTATAGTAACTATACTATGTCGTCCAAAATCTGACAATTTTTTTGAAAAACATGTTTTTGGTCCAAAACCTGACAAAAACATCATACTATACTATGTAGTACGTCATACTATACTATGTCGTCCAAAATGTGACAATTTTTTGAGAAAAAAATTTGGTCCAAAATTTGACAAAAAGACATACTATACTATGTCGTCCAAAATCTGACAAATTCTTTGAAAAACATGTTTTTGGTCCAAAACCTGACAAAAACATCATACTATACTATGTAGTACGTCATACTATACTATGTCGTCCAAAATGTGGCCATTTTTTGAAAAAAAAAATTTGGTCCAAAATTTGACAAAAAGACATACTATACTATGTCGTCCAAAATCTGACAAATTCTTTGAAAAACATGTTTTTGGTTCAAAACTAGACAAAAACATCATACTATACTATGTAGTACGTCATACTATACTATGTCGTCCAAAATGTGACAATTTTTTGAGAAAAAAATTTGGTCCAAAATTTGACAAAAAGACATACTATACTATGTCGTCCAAAATCTGACAAATTCTTTGAAAAACATGTTTTTGGTCCAAAACCTGACAAAAACATCATACTATACTATGTAGTACGTCATACTATACTATGTCGTCCAAAATGTGGCCATTTTTTGAAAAAAAAAATTTGGTCCAAAATTTGACAAAAAGACATACTATACTATGTCGTCCAAAATCTGACAATTTTTTTGAAAAACGTTTTTTTGGTCCAAAACTTGACAAAAACGTCATACTATACTATGTAGTATGTCATACTATACTATGGCGTCCAAAATGTGACCATTTTTTGAAAAAAAAAATCAGACCAAATTTTGACAAAAACGACATACTATATACTATGTCGTCCAAAATCGGGCAATTTTTTTGAAAAACTTTTTTTGGTCCAAAACTTGACAAAAACGTCATACTATACTATGTAGTATGTCATACTATACTATGGCGTCCAAAATGTGACCATTTTTTGAAAAAAAAACTTTGGTCCAAAATTTGACAAAAACGACATACTATACTATGTCGTTCAAAATCTGACAATTTTTTTGAAAAACGTTTTTTTGGTCCAAAACTTGACAAAAACGTCATACTATACTATGTAGTACGTCCTACTATACTATGTCGTCCAAAATGTGACCATTTTTGAGGGATAGTATAGTGGAGAGAGCCAGGAGGCAGAGAGGTGGGGAATGACATTAGGACAGACCGCCTGGTGTGGGATTTGAACCAGAGTCACGTGTAGCAAGGACTACAGTCCCAACTTGCAGGTTGAGTGCTCTACCATATGAGCTAACATGTTTTTGGTCCTAAACTTGACAAAAACGTCATACTATACTATGTAGTACGTCATACTATACTATGTTGTCCAAAATGTGACCATTTTTTGAAAAAAAAATTTGGTCCAAAATTTGACAAAAACGACATACTATATACTATGTCGTCCAAAATCGGACAATTTTTTTGAAAAACGATTTTTTGGTCCAAAACTTGACAAAAACGTCATACTATACGATGTAGTATGTCATACTATACTATGGCTTCCAAAATGTGACCATTTTTTGAAAAAAGAAATTTGGTCCAAAATTTGACAAAAACGACATACTATACTATGTCGTCCAAAGTCGGACAATTTTTTTGAAAAACGTTTTTTTGGTCCAAAACTTGACAAAAACGTCATACTATACTATGTAGTACATCATACTATACTATGTCGTCCAAAAAGTGGCCATTTTTTGAAAAAAAAAATTGGTCCAAAATTTGACAAAAAGACATACTATACTATGTCGTCCAAAATCTGACAATTTTTTTGAAAAACATGTTTTTGGTCCAAAACCTGACAAAAACATCATACTATATTATGTAGTACGTCATACTATACTATGTCGTCCAAAATGTGATTTTTAAAAAAAAAAAAATTTGGTCCAAAATTTGACAAAAACGACATACTATACTATGTCGTCCAAAATCTGACAAATTCTTTGAAAAACATGTTTTTGGTCCAAAACTAGACAAAAACATCATACTATACTATGTAGTACGTCATACTATACTATGTCGTCCAAAATGTGACAATTTTTTGAGAAAAAAATTTGGTCCAAAATTTGACAAAAACGACATACTATACTATGTCGTCCAAAATCTGACAAATTCTTTGAAAAACATGTTTTTGGTCCAAAACCTGACAAAAACATCATACTATACTATGTAGTACGTCATACTATACTATGTCGTCCAAAATGTGGCCATTTTTTGAAAAAAAAAATTTGGTCCAAAATTTGACAAAAAGACATACTATACTATGTCGTCCAAAATCTGACAATTTTTTTGAAAAACGTTTTTTTGGTCCAAAACTTGACAAAAACGTCATACTATACTATGTAGTATGTCATACTATACTATGGCGTCCAAAATGTGACCATTTTTTGAAAAAAAAAATCAGACCAAATTTTGACAAAAACGACATACTATATACTATGTCGTCCAAAATCGGGCAATTTTTTTGAAAAACTTTTTTTGGTCCAAAACTTGACAAAAACGTCATACTATACTATGTAGTATGTCATACTATACTATGGCGTCCAAAATGTGACCATTTTTTGAAAAAAAAACTTTGGTCCAAAATTTGACAAAAACGACATACTATACTATGTCGTTCAAAATCTGACAATTTTTTTGAAAAACGTTTTTTTGGTCCAAAACTTGACAAAAACGTCATACTATACTATGTAGTACGTCCTACTATACTATGTCGTCCAAAATGTGACCATTTTTGAGGGATAGTATAGTGGAGAGAGCCAGGAGGCAGAGAGGTGGGGAATGACATTAGGACAGACCGCCTGGTGTGGGATTTGAACCAGAGTCACGTGTAGCAAGGACTACAGTCCCAACTTGCAGGTTGAGTGCTCTACCATATGAGCTAACATGTTTTTGGTCCTAAACTTGACAAAAACGTCATACTATACTATGTAGTACGTCATACTATACGATGTCGTCCAAAATGTGACAATTTTTTGAAAAAAAAATTTGGTCCAAAATTTGACAAAAACGTCATACTATACTATGTCGTCCAAAATGTGACAATTTTTTGAAGAAAAAAATTTGGTCCAAAATTTGACAAAAACAACATACTATACTATGTCGTCCAAAATCGGACAATTTTTTTGAAAACATGTTTTTGGTCCTAAACTTGACAAAAACGTCATACTATACTATGTAGTACGTCATACTATACTATGTCGTCCAAAATGTGACCATTTTTTGAAAAAAAAATTTGGTCCAAAATTTGGCAAAAACGACATACTATACTATGTCGTTCAAAATCGGACAATTTTTTTGAAAAACATGTTTTTGGTCCAAAACTTGACAAAAACATCATACTATACTATGCAGTACGTCATACTTTACTATGTCGTCCAAAATGTGACCATTTTTAAGGGATAGTATAGTGGAGAGAGACAGGAAATGACATTAGGACAGACCGCCTGGTGTGGGATTTGAACCAGTGTCACGTGTAGCAAGGACTACCGCCCCAACTTGCAGGTTGGGTGCTCTACCATTTGAGCTAACATGTTTTTGGTCCCAAACTTGACAAAAACGTCAAGTACGTCATACTATACTATGTCGTCCAAAATGTGACCATTTTTTGAAAAAAAAATTTGATCCAAAATTTGACAAAAACGACATACTATACTATGTCGTCCAAAATCGGATTTTTTTTTTGAACACATGCTTTTGGTCCTAAACTTGACAAAAACGTCTTACTATACTATGTAGTACGTCATACTATACTATGTCGTCCAAAATGTGACAATTTTTTGAAAAAAAAATTTGGTCCAAAATTTGACAAAAACGACATACTATACTATGTCGTCCAAAATCGGACAATTTTTTTGAAAAACATGTTTTTGGTCCTAAACTTGACAAAAACGTCATACTATACTATGTAGTACGTCATACTATACTATGTCGTCCAAAATGTGACCATTTTTTGAAAAAAAAATTTGGTCCAAAATTTGACAAAAACGACATACTATACTATGTCGTCCAAAATCGGACAATTTTTTTGAAAAACGATTTTTTGGTCCAAAACTTGACAAAAACGTCATACTATACGATGTAGTATGTCATACTATACTATGGCTTCCAAAATGTGACCATTTTTTGAAAAAAAAATTTGGTCCAAAATTTGACAAAAACGACATACTATACTATGTCGTCCAAAATCGGACAATTTTTTTGAAAAACATGTTTTTGGTCCTAAACTTGACAAAAACGTCATACTATACTAAGTAGTACGTCATACTATACTATGTCGTCCAAAATGTGACCATTTTTTGAAAAAAAAATTTGGTCCAAAATTTGACAAAAAAAGACATACTATACTATGTCGTCCAAAATCGGACAATTTTTTTGAAAAACAATTTTTTGGTCCAAAACTTGACAAAAACGTCATACTATACGATGTAGTATGTCATACTATACTATGGCTTCCAAAATGTGACCATTTTTTGAATAAAAAAATTGGTCCAAAATTTGACAAAAACGACATACTATACTATGTCGTCCAAAATCTGACAATTTTTTTGAAAAACGTTTTTTTGGTCCAAAACTTGACAAAAACGTCATACTATACTATGTAGTATGTCATACTATACTATGGCGTCCAAAATGTGACCATTTTTTGAAAAAAAAATCAGACCAAATTTTGACAAAAAGACATACTATACTATGTCGTCCAAAATGTGACCATTTTTAAGTGATAGTATAGTGGAGAGAGACAGGAAATGACATTAGGACAGACCGCCTGGTGTGGGATTTGAACCAGGGTCACGTGTAGCAAGGACTACAGTCCCAACTTGCAGGTTGAGTGCTCTACCATATGAGCTAACATGTTTTTGGTCCCAAACTTGACAAAAACGTCGTATTATACAATGTGGTACGTCATACTATACTATGTCGTCCAAAAAGTGGCCATTTCTTGAAAAAAAAATTTGGTCCAAAATTTGAAAAAAAGACATACTATACTATGTCGTCCAAAATCAGACAATTTTTTTGAAAAACATGTTTTTGGTCCTAAACTTGACAAAAACGTCATACTATACTATGTAGTACGTCATACTATACTATGTCGTCCAAAATGTGACCATTTTTTGAAAAAAAAAATTGGTCCAAAATTTGACAAAAAAACGACATACTATACTATGTCGTCCAAAATCGGAATTTTTTTTTGAAAACATGTTTTTGGTCCTAAACTTGACAAAAACGTCATACTATACTATGTAGTACGTCATACTATACTATGTCGTCCAAAATGTGACAATTTTTTGAAAAAAAAATTTGGTCCAAAATTTGACAAAAACGACATACTATACTATGTCGTCCAAAATCGGACAATTTTTTTGAACACATGTTTTTGGTCCTAAACTTGACAAAAACGTCTTACTATACTATGTAGTACGTCATACTATACTATGTCGTCCAAAATGTGACAATTTTTTGAAAAAAAAATTTGGTCCAAAATTTGACAAAAACGACATACTATACTATGTCGTCCAAAATCGGACAATTTTTTTGAAAAACATGTTTTTGGTCCTAAACTTGACAAAAACGTCATACTATACTATGTAGTACGTCATACTATACTATGTCGTCCAAAATGTGACCATTTTTTGAAAAAAAAATTTGGTCCAAAATTTGACAAAAACGACATACTATACTATGTCGTCCAAAATCGGACAATTTTTTTGAAAAACGATTTTTTGGTCCAAAACTTGACAAAAACGTCATACTATACGATGTAGTATGTCATACTATACTATGGCTTCCAAAATGTGACCATTTTTTGAAAAAAAAATTTGGTCCAAAATTTGACAAAAACGACATACTATACTATGTCGTCCAAAATCGGACAATTTTTTTGAAAAACATGTTTTTGGTCCTAAACTTGACAAAAACGTCATACTATACTAAGTAGTACGTCATACTATACTATGTCGTCCAAAATGTGACCATTTTTTGAAAAAAAAATTTGGTCCAAAATTTGACAAAAAAAGACATACTATACTATGTCGTCCAAAATCGGACAATTTTTTTGAAAAACAATTTTTTGGTCCAAAACTTGACAAAAACGTCATACTATACGATGTAGTATGTCATACTATACTATGGCTTCCAAAATGTGACCATTTTTTGAATAAAAAAATTGGTCCAAAATTTGACAAAAACGACATACTATACTATGTCGTCCAAAATCTGACAATTTTTTTGAAAAACGTTTTTTTGGTCCAAAACTTGACAAAAACGTCATACTATACTATGTAGTATGTCATACTATACTATGGCGTCCAAAATGTGACCATTTTTTGAAAAAAAAATCAGACCAAATTTTGACAAAAAGACATACTATACTATGTCGTCCAAAATGTGACCATTTTTAAGTGATAGTATAGTGGAGAGAGACAGGAAATGACATTAGGACAGACCGCCTGGTGTGGGATTTGAACCAGGGTCACGTGTAGCAAGGACTACAGTCCCAACTTGCAGGTTGAGTGCTCTACCATATGAGCTAACATGTTTTTGGTCCCAAACTTGACAAAAACGTCGTATTATACAATGTGGTACGTCATACTATACTATGTCGTCCAAAAAGTGGCCATTTCTTGAAAAAAAAATTTGGTCCAAAATTTGAAAAAAAGACATACTATACTATGTCGTCCAAAATCAGACAATTTTTTTGAAAAACATGTTTTTGGTCCTAAACTTGACAAAAACGTCATACTATACTATGTAGTACGTCATACTATACTATGTCGTCCAAAATGTGACCATTTTTTGAAAAAAAAAATTGGTCCAAAATTTGACAAAAAAACGACATACTATACTATGTCGTCCAAAATCGGAATTTTTTTTTGAAAACATGTTTTTGGTCCTAAACTTGACAAAAACGTCATACTATACTATGTAGTACGTCATACTATACTATGTCGTCCAAAATGTGACCATTTTTTGAAAAAAAAATTTGGTCCAAAATTTGACAAAAACGACATACTATACTATGTCGTCCAAAATCGGACAATTTTTTTGAAAAACATGTTTTTGGTCCTAAACTTGACAAAAACGTCATACTATACTATGTAGTACGTCATACTATACTATGTCGTCCAAAATGTGACCATTTTTTGAAAAAAACATTTGGTCCAAAATTTGACAAAAACGACATACTATACTATGTCGTCCAAAATCGGAAAATTTTTTTGAAAAACGATTTTTTGGTCCAAAACTTGACAAAAACGTCATACTATACTATGTAGTATGTCATACTATACTATGGCTTCCAAAATGTGACCATTTTTCGAAAAAAAGAATTTGGTCCAAAATTTGACAAAAACGACATACTATACTATGTCGTCCAAAATCGGCCAATTTTTTTGAAAAACGTTTTTTTGGTCCAAAACTTGACAAAAACGTCATACTATACTATGTAGTACATCATACTATACTATGTCGTCCAAAATGTGACCATTTTTTGAAAAAAAAAATTGGTCCAAAATTTGACAAAAAAACGACATACTATACTATGTCGTCCAAAATCGGAAATTTTTTTTGAAAACATGTTTTTGGTCCTAAACTTGACAAAAACGTCATACTATACTATGTAGTACGTCATACTATACTATGTCGTCCAAAATGTGACCATTTTTTGAAAAAAAAATTTGGTCCAAAATTTGACAAAAACGACATACTATACTATGTCGTCCAAAATCGGACAATTTTTTTGAAAAACATGTTTTTGGTCCTAAACTTGACAAAAACGTCATACTATACTATGTAGTACGTCATACTATACTATGTCGTCCAAAATGTGACCATTTTTTGAAAAAAAAAATTTGGTCCAAAATTTGACAAAAAGACATACTATATACTATGTCGTCCAAAATCTGACAATTTTTTTGAAAAACGATTTTTTGGTCCAAAACTTGACAAAAACGTCATACTATACTATGTAGTATGTCATACTATACTATGGCTTCCAAAATGTGACCATTTTTTGAAAAAAAAATTTGGTCCAAAATTTGACAAAAACGACATACTATACTATGTCGTCCAAAATCGGGCAATTTTTTTGAAAAACGTTTTTTTGGTCCAAAACTTGACAAAAACGTCATACTATACTATGTAGTACATCATACTATACTATGTCGTCCAAAAAGTGGCCATTTTTTGAAAAAAAAATTGGTCCAAAATTTGACAAAAAGACATACTATACTATGTCGTCCAAAATCTGACAATTTTTTTGAAAAACATGTTTTTGGTCCAAAACCTGACAAAAACATCATACTATACTATGTAGTACGTCATACTATAATATGTCGTCCAAAATGTGACCATTTTTTTAAAAAAAAATTTGGTCCAAAATTTGACAAAAACGACATACTATACTATGTCGTCCAAAATCGGACAATTTTTTTGAAAAACGTTTTTTTGGTCCAAAACTTGACAAAAACGTCATACTATACTATGTAGTACGTCATACTATACTATGTCGTCCAAAATGTGACCATTTTTTGAAAAAAAAATTTGGTCCAAAATTTGACAAAAACGACATACTATACTATGTCGTCCAAAATCGGACAATCTTTTTGAAAAACGTTTTTTTGGTCCAAAACTTGACAAAAACGTCATACTATACTATGTAGTACATCATACTATACTATGTCGTCCAAAAAGTGGCCATTTTTTGAAAAAAAAGAATTTGGTGCAAAATTTGACAAAAAGACATACTATATACTATGTCGTCCAAAATCTGACAATTTTTTTGAAAAACGATTTTTTGGTCCAAAACTTGACAAAAACGTCATACTATACTATGTAGTATGTCATACTATACTATGGCTTCCAAAATGTGACCATTTTTTGAAAAAAAAATTTGGTCCAAAATTTGACAAAAACGACATACTATACTATGTCGTCCAAAATCGGGCAATTTTTTTGAAAAACGTTTTTTTGGTCCAAAACTTGACAAAAACGTCATACTATACTATGTAGTACATCATACTATACTATGTCGTCCAAAAAGTGGCCATTTTTTGAAAAAAAAAATTGGTCCAAAATTTGACAAAAAGACATACTATACTATGTCGTCCAAAATCTGAATTTTTTTTTGAAAAACATGTTTTTGGTCCAAAACCTGACAAAAACATCATACTATACTATGTAGTACGTCATACTATACTATGTCGTCCAAAATGTGATTTTTTTTGAAAAAAAAATTTGGTCCAAAATTTTACAAAAACGACATACTATACTATGTCGTCCAAAATCGGACAATTTTTTTGAAAAACGTTTTTTTGGTCCAAAACTTGACAAAAACGTCATACTATACTATGTAGTATGTCATACTATACTATGGCGTCCAAAATGTGACCATTTTTTGAAAAAAAACAATTGGTCCAAAATTTGACAAAAACGACATACTATACTATGTCGTCCAAAATCGGACAATTTTTTTGAAATACGTTTTTTTGGTCCAAAACTTGACAAAAACGTCATACTATACTATGTAGTACATCATACTATACTATGTCGTCCAAAATGTGACAATTTTTTGAAGAAAAAAATTTGGTCCAAAATTTGACAAAAACGACATACTATACTATGTCGTCCAAAATCGGAAATTTTTTTTGAAAACATGTTTTTGGTCCTAAACTTGACAAAAACGTCATACTATACTATGTAGTACGTCATACTATACTATGTCGTCCAAAATGTGACAATTTTTTTGAAAAACATGTTTTTGGTCCTAAACTTGACAAAAACGTCATACTATACTATGTAGTATGTCATACTATACTATGGCGTCCAAAATGTGACCATTTTTTGAAAAAAAACAATTGGTCCAAAATTTGACAAAAACGACATACTATACTATGTCGTCCAAAATCGGACAATTTTTTTGAAATACGTTTTTTTGGTCCAAAACTTGACAAAAACGTCATACTATACTATGTAGTACATCATACTATACTATGTCGTCCAAAATGTGACAATTTTTTGAAGAAAAAAATTTGGTCCAAAATTTGACAAAAACGACATACTATACTATGTCGTCCAAAATCGGAATTTTTTTTTGAAAACATGTTTTTGGTCCTAAACTTGACAAAAACGTCATACTATACTATGTAGTACGTCATACTATACTATGTCGTCCAAAATCGGACAATTTTTTTGAAAAACATGTTTTTGTTCCTAAACTTGACAAAAACATCATACTATACTATGTAGTACGTCATACTATACTATGTCGTCCAAAATGTGACAATTTTTTGAAAAAAAAATTTGGTCCAAAATTTGACAAAAACGACATACTATACTATGTCGTCCAAAATCTGACAATTTTTTTGAAAAACGTTTTTTTGGTCCAAAACTTGACAAAAACGTCATACTATACTATGTAGTACATCATACTATACTATGTCGTCCAAAAAGTGGCCATTTTTTGAAAAAAAAACATTTGGTCCAAAATTTGACAAAAACGACATACTATACTATGTCGTCCAAAATCTGACAAATTCTTTGAAAAACATGTTTTTGGTCCAAAACTAGACAAAAACATCATACTATACTATGTAGTACGTCATACTATACTATGTCGTCCAAAATGTGACAATTTTTTGAAGAAAAAAATTTGGTCCAAAATTTGACAAAAATGACATACTATACTATGTCGTCCAAAATCGGAATTTTTTTTTGAAAACATGTTTTTGGTCCTAAACTTGACAAAAACGTCATACTATACTATGTAGTACGTCATACTATACTATGTCGTCCAAAATGTGACAATTTTTGAGAAAAAAATTTGGTCCAAAATTTGACAAAAACGACATACTATACTATGTCGTCCAAAATCGGACAATTTTTTTGAAAAACGATTTTTTGGTCCAAAACTTGACAAAAACGTCATACTATACTATGTAGTACATCATACTATACTATGTCGTCCAAAAAGTGGCCATTTTTTGAAAAAAAACATTTGGTCCAAAATTTGACAAAAACGACATACTATACTATGTCGTCCAAAATCTGACAAATTCTTTGAAAAACATGTTTTTGGTCCAAAACTAGACAAAAACATCATACTATACTATGTAGTACGTCATACTATACTATGTCGTCCAAAATGTGACAATTTTTTGAAGAAAAAAATTTGGTCCAAAATTTGACAAAAACGACATACTATACTATGTCGTCCAAAATCGGACAATTTTTTGAAAAACATGTTTTTGGTCCTAAACTTGACAAAAACGTCATACTATACTATGCAGTACGTCATACTATACTATGTCGTCCAAAATGTGACAATTTTTTGAAAAAAAAATTTGGTCC
>NW_028154758.1:0-84000 GCF_963457635.1 Microchirus variegatus
GTCCAAACAATGAAATAATTGCACAATTTTACACTGAGACTCCAGAAGTAACATTGTAAAGATGTTATGTTCACTTTTTAAGGTTTATATCATGTGGCAGGAGAAAAAAATAGAAAATCTCCAAATGAGCTTATCTCACTCTAATGTACACATAAACATAGAAAAACAGAAAACAAGTCCAAACAATGAAATAATTGCGCAATTTTACACTGAGAGTCCAGAGGTAACATTGTAAAGATGTTTTGTTCACTTTTTAAGGTTTATAGCATGTGGCAAGAGAAAAAAATAGAAAATCTCCAAATGAGCTTATCTCACTCTAATGTACACATAAACATAGAAAAACAGAAAACAAGTCCAAACAATGAAATAATTGCACAATTTTACACTGAGTGTCCAGAAGTAACATTGTAAAGATCTTAAGTTCACTTTTAAAGGTTTATATCATGTGGCAGGAGAAAAAAATAGAAAATCTCCAAATGAGCTTATCTCACTCTAATGTACACATAAACATAGAAAAACAGAAAACAAGTCCAAACAATGAAATAATTGCTAAATTTTACACTGAGTGTCCAGAAGTAACATTGTAAAGATGTTAAGTTCACTTTTTAAGGTTTATATCATGTGGCAGGAGAAAAAAATAGAAAATCTCCAAATGAGTTAACTCACTCTGATGTACACATAAACATAGAAAAACAGAAAACAAGTCCAAACAATGAAATAATTGCACAATTTTACACTGAGACTCCAGAAGTAACATTGTAAAGATGTTATGTTCACTTTTTAAGGTTTATATCATGTGGCAAGAGAAAAAAATGGAAAATCTCCAAATGAGCTTATCTCACTCTGATGTACACATAAACATAGAAAAACAGAAAACAAGTCCAAACAATGAAATAATTGCTACATTTTACACTGAGAGTCCAGAGGTAACATTGTAAAGATGTTTTGTTCACTTTTTAAGGTTTATATCATGTGGCAAGAGAAAAAAATAGAAAATCTCCAAATGAGCTTATCTCACTCTAATGTACACATAAACATAGAAAAACAGAAAACAAGTCCAAACAATGAAATAATTGCACAATTTTACACTGAGACTCCAGAAGTAACATTGTAAAGATGTTATGTTCACTTTTTAAGGTTTATATCATGTGGCAAGAGAAAAAAATGGAAAATCTCCAAATGAGCTTAACTCACTCTGATGTACACATAAACATAGAAAAACAGAAAACAAGTCCAAACAATGAAATAATTGCACAATGTTACACTGAGTGTCCAGAAGTAACATTGTAAAGATGTTATGTTCACTTTTTAAGGTTTATATCATGTGGCACGAGAAAAAAATAGAAAATCTCCAAATGAGCTTATCTCACTCTAGTGTACACATAAACATAGAAAAACAGAAAACAAGTCCAAACAATGAAATAATTGCACAATTTTACACTGAGTGTCCAGAAGTAACATTGTAAAGATGTTATGTTTACTTTTTAAGGTTTATATCATGTGGCAGGAGAAAAAAATAGAAAATCTCCAAATGAGCTTAACTCACTCTGATGTACACATAAACATAGAAAAACAGAAAACAAGTCCAAACAATGAAATAATTGCTACATTTTACACTGAGTGTCCAGAGGTAACATTGTAAAGATGTTTTGTTCACTTTTTAAGGTTTATATCATGTGGCAAGAGAAAAAAATAGAAAATCTCCAAATGAGCTTATCTCACTCTAATGTACACATAAACATAGAAAAACAGAAAACAAGTCCAAACAATGAAATAATTGCACAATTTTACACTGAGACTCCAGAAGTAACATTGTAAAGATGTTATGTTCACTTTTTAAGGTTTATATCATGTGGCAAGAGAAAAAAATGGAAAATCTCCAAATGAGCTTAACTCACTCTGATGTACACATAAACATAGAAAAACAGAAAACAAGTCCAAACAATGAAATAATTGCACAATGTTACACTGAGTGTCCAGAAGTAACATTGTAAAGATGTTATGTTCACTTTTTAAGGTTTATATCATGTGGCACGAGAAAAAAATAGAAAATCTCCAAATGAGCTTATCTCACTCTAGTGTACACATAAACATAGAAAAACAGAAAACAAGTCCAAACAATGAAATAATTGCACAATTTTACACTGAGTGTCCAGAAGTAACACTGTAAAGATGTTATGTTTACTTTTTAAGGTTTATATCATGTGGCAGGAGAAAAAAATAGAAAATCTCCAAATGAGCTTAACTCACTCTGATGTACACATAAACATAGAAAAACAGAAAACAAGTCCAAACAATGAAATAATTGCTACATTTTACACTGAGTGTCCAGAAGTAACATTGTGAAGATGTTGAGTTCACTTTTTAAGGTTTATATCATGTGGCAGGAGAAAAAAATGGAAAATCTCCAAATGAGCTTAACTCACTCTGATGTACAATAAACATAGAAAAACAGAAAACAAGTCCAAACAATGAAATAATTGCACAATTTTACACTGAGTGTCCAGAAGTAACACTGTAAAGATGTTAAGTTCACTTTTTAAGGTTTATATCATGTGGCAGAGAAAAAATAGAAAATCTCCAAATGAGCTTATCTCACTCCAATGCGCAAGTAAACATAGAAAAACAGAAAACAAGTCCAAACAATGAAATAATTGCACAATTTTACACTGAGAGTCCAGAGGTAACATTGTAAAGATGTTATGTTCACTTTTTAAGGTTTATATCATGTGGCAAGAGAAAAAAATAGAAAATCTCCAAATGAGCTTATCTCACTCTAATGTACACATAAACATAGAAAAACACAAAACAAGTCCAAACAATGAAATAATTGCACAATTTTACACTGAGACTCCAGAAGTAACATTGTAAAGATGTTATGTTCACTTTTTAAGGTTTATATCATGTGGCAGGAGAAAAAAATAGAAAATCTCCAAATGAGCTTATCTCACTCTAATGTACACATAAACATAGAAAAACAGAAAACAAGTCCAAACAATGAAATAATTGCGCAATTTTACACTGAGAGTCCAGAGGTAACATTGTAAAGATGTTTTGTTCACTTTTTAAGGTTTATAGCATGTGGCAAGAGAAAAAAATAGAAAATCTCCAAATGAGCTTATCTCACTCTAATGTACACATAAACATAGAAAAACAGAAAACAAGTCCAAACAATGAAATAATTGCACAATTTTACACTGAGTGTCCAGAAGTAACATTGTAAAGATCTTAAGTTCACTTTTAAAGGTTTATATCATGTGGCAGGAGAAAAAAATAGAAAATCTCCAAATGAGCTTATCTCACTCTAATGTACACATAAACATAGAAAAACAGAAAACAAGTCCAAACAATGAAATAATTGCTAAATTTTACACTGAGTGTCCAGAAGTAACATTGTAAAGATGTTAAGTTCACTTTTTAAGGTTTATATCATGTGGCAGGAGAAAAAAATAGAAAATCTCCAAATGAGTTAACTCACTCTGATGTACACATAAACATAGAAAAACAGAAAACAAGTCCAAACAATGAAATAATTGCACAATTTTACACTGAGACTCCAGAAGTAACATTGTAAAGATGTTATGTTCACTTTTTAAGGTTTATATCATGTGGCAAGAGAAAAAAATGGAAAATCTCCAAATGAGCTTATCTCACTCTGATGTACACATAAACATAGAAAAACAGAAAACAAGTCCAAACAATGAAATAATTGCTACATTTTACACTGAGAGTCCAGAGGTAACATTGTAAAGATGTTTTGTTCACTTTTTAAGGTTTATATCATGTGGCAAGAGAAAAAAATAGAAAATCTCCAAATGAGCTTATCTCACTCTAATGTACACATAAACATAGAAAAACAGAAAACAAGTCCAAACAATGAAATAATTGCACAATTTTACACTGAGACTCCAGAAGTAACATTGTAAAGATGTTATGTTCACTTTTTAAGGTTTATATCATGTGGCAAGAGAAAAAAATGGAAAATCTCCAAATGAGCTTAACTCACTCTGATGTACACATAAACATAGAAAAACAGAAAACAAGTCCAAACAATGAAATAATTGCACAATGTTACACTGAGTGTCCAGAAGTAACATTGTAAAGATGTTATGTTCACTTTTTAAGGTTTATATCATGTGGCACGAGAAAAAAATAGAAAATCTCCAAATGAGCTTATCTCACTCTAGTGTACACATAAACATAGAAAAACAGAAAACAAGTCCAAACAATGAAATAATTGCACAATTTTACACTGAGTGTCCAGAAGTAACATTGTAAAGATGTTATGTTTACTTTTTAAGGTTTATATCATGTGGCAGGAGAAAAAAATAGAAAATCTCCAAATGAGCTTAACTCACTCTGATGTACACATAAACATAGAAAAACAGAAAACAAGTCCAAACAATGAAATAATTGCTACATTTTACACTGAGTGTCCAGAAGTAACATTGTGAAGATGTTGAGTTCACTTTTTAAGGTTTATATCATGTGGCAGGAGAAAAAAATGGAAAATCTCCAAATGAGCTTATCTCACTCTAATGTACACATAAACATAGAAAAACAGAAAACAAGTCCAAACAATGAAATAATTGCACAATTTTACACTGAGACTCCAGAAGTAACATTGTAAAGATGTTATGTTCACTTTTTAAGGTTTATATCATGTGGCAAGAGAAAAAAATGGAAAATCTCCAAATGAGCTTAACTCACTCTGATGTACACATAAACATAGAAAAACAGAAAACAAGTCCAAACAATGAAATAATTGCACAATTTTACACTGAGTGTCCAGAAGTAACACTGTAAAGATGTTAAGTTCACTTTTTAAGGTTTATATCATGTGGCAGAGAAAAAATAGAAAATCTCCAAATGAGCTTATCTCACTCCAATGCGCAAGTAAACATAGAAAAACAGAAAACAAGTCCAAACAATGAAATAATTGCACAATTTTACACTGAGAGTCCAGAGGTAACATTGTAAAGATGTTATGTTAACTTTTTAAGGTTTATATCATGTGGCAAGAGAAAAAAATAGAAAATCTCCAAATGAGCTTATCTCACTCTAATGTACACATAAACATAGAAAAACACAAAACAAGTCCAAACAATGAAATAATTGCACAATTTTACACTGAGACTCCAGAAGTAACATTGTAAAGATGTTATGTTCACTTTTTAAGGTTTATATCATGTGGCAGGAGAAAAAAATAGAAAATCTCCAAATGAGCTTATCTCACTCTAATGTACACATAAACATAGAAAAACAGAAAACAAGTCCAAACAATGAAATAATTGCGCAATTTTACACTGAGAGTCCAGAGGTAACATTGTAAAGATGTTTTGTTCACTTTTTAAGGTTTATAGCATGTGGCAAGAGAAAAAAATAGAAAATCTCCAAATGAGCTTATCTCACTCTAATGTACACATAAACATAGAAAAACAGAAAACAAGTCCAAACAATGAAATAATTGCACAATTTTACACTGAGACTCCAGAAGTAACATTGTAAAGATGTTATGTTCACTTTTTAAGGTTTATATCATGTGGCAAGAGAAAAAAATGGAAAATCTCCAAATGAGCTTAACTCACTCTGATGTACACATAAACATAGAAAAACAGAAAACAAGTCCAAACAATGAAATAATTGCACAATGTTACACTGAGTGTCCAGAAGTAACATTGTAAAGATGTTATGTTCACTTTTTAAGGTTTATATCATGTGGCACGAGAAAAAAATAGAAAATCTCCAAATGAGCTTATCTCACTCTAATGTACACATAAACATAGAAAAACAGAAAACAAGTCCAAACAATGAAATAATTGCACAATTTTACACTGAGTGTCCAGAAGTAACATTGTAAAGATGTTATGTTTACTTTTTAAGGTTTATATCATGTGGCAGGAGAAAAAAATAGAAAATCTCCAAATGAGCTTAACTCACTCTGATGTACACATAAACATAGAAAAACAGAAAACAAGTCCAAACAATGAAATAATTGCTACATTTTACACTGAGTGTCCAGAAGTAACATTGTGAAGATGTTGAGTTCACTTTTTAAGGTTTATATCATGTGGCAGAGAAAAAAATAGAAAATCTCCAAATGAGCTTATCTCACTCCAATGCGCAAGTAAACATAGAAAAACAGAAAACAAGTCCAAACAATGAAATAATTGCACAATTTTACACTGAGTGTCCAGAAGTAACATTGTAAAGATGTTTTGTTCACTTTTTAAGGTTTATATCATGTGGCAGGAGAAAAAAATAGAATATCTCCAAATGAGCTTAACTCACTCTGATGTACACATAAACATAGAAAAACAGAAAACAAGTCCAAACAATGAAATAATTGCACAATTTTACACTGAGTGTCCAGAAGTAACATTGTAAAGATCTTAAGTTCACTTTTTAAGGTTTATATCATGTGGCAGGAGAAAAAAATAGAAAATCTCCAAATGAGCTTATCTCACTCTAATGTACACATAAACATAGAAAAACAGAAAACAAGTCCAAACAATGAAATAATTGCACAATTTTACACTGAGTGTCCAGAAGTAACACTGTAAAGATGTTAAGTTCACTTTTGAAGGTTTATATCATGTGGCAGAGAAAAAATAGAAAATCTCCAAATGAGCTTATCTCACTCCAATGCGCAAGTAAACATAGAAAAACAGAAAACAAGTCCAAACAATGAAATAATTGCACAATTTTACACTGAGAGTCCAGAGGTAACATTGTAAAGATGTTATGTTAACTTTTTAAGGTTTATATCATGTGGCAAGAGAAAAAAATAGAAAATCTCCAAATGAGCTTATCTCACTCTAATGTACACATAAACATAGAAAAACACAAAACAAGTCCAAACAATGAAATAATTGCACAATTTTACACTGAGACTCCAGAAGTAACATTGTAAAGATGTTATGTTCACTTTTTAAGGTTTATATCATGTGGCAGGAGAAAAAAATAGAAAATCTCCAAATGAGCTTATCTCACTCTAATGTACACATAAACATAGAAAAACAGAAAACAAGTCCAAACAATGAAATAATTGCGCAATTTTACACTGAGAGTCCAGAGGTAACATTGTAAAGATGTTTTGTTCACTTTTTAAGGTTTATAGCATGTGGCAAGAGAAAAAAATAGAAAATCTCCAAATGAGCTTATCTCACTCTAATGTACACATAAACATAGAAAAACAGAAAACAAGTCCAAACAATGAAATAATTGCACAATTTTACACTGAGACTCCAGAAGTAACATTGTAAAGATGTTATGTTCACTTTTTAAGGTTTATATCATGTGGCAAGAGAAAAAAATGGAAAATCTCCAAATGAGCCTTAACTCACTCTGATGTACACATAAACATAGAAAAACAGAAAACAAGTCCAAACAATGAAATAATTGCACAATGTTACACTGAGTGTCCAGAAGTAACATTGTAAAGATGTTATGTTCACTTTTTAAGGTTTATATCATGTGGCACGAGAAAAAAATAGAAAATCTCCAAATGAGCTTATCTCACTCTAATGTACACATAAACATAGAAAAACAGAAAACAAGTCCAAACAATGAAATAATTGCACAATTTTACACTGAGTGTCCAGAAGTAACATTGTAAAGATGTTATGTTTACTTTTTAAGGTTTATATCATGTGGCAGGAGAAAAAAATAGAAAATCTCCAAATGAGCTTAACTCACTCTGATGTACACATAAACATAGAAAAACAGAAAACAAGTCCAAACAATGAAATAATTGCTACATTTTACACTGAGTGTCCAGAAGTAACATTGTGAAGATGTTGAGTTCACTTTTTAAGGTTTATATCATGTGGCAGAGAAAAAAATAGAAAATCTCCAAATGAGCTTATCTCACTCCAATGCGCAAGTAAACATAGAAAAACAGAAAACAAGTCCAAACAATGAAATAATTGCACAATTTTACACTGAGTGTCCAGAAGTAACATTGTAAAGATGTTTTGTTCACTTTTTAAGGCTTATATCATGTGGCAGGAGAAAAAAATAGAATATCTCCAAATGAGCTTAACTCACTCTGATGTACACATAAACATAGAAAAACAGAAAACAAGTCCAAACAATGAAATAATTGCACAATTTTACACTGAGTGTCCAGAAGTAACACTGTAAAGATGTTAAGTTCACTTTTTAAGGTTTATATCATGTGGCAGAGAAAAAATAGAAAATCTCCAAATGAGCTTATCTCACTCCAATGCGCAAGTAAACATAGAAAAACAGAAAACAAGTCCAAACAATGAAATAATTGCACAATTTTACACTGAGAGTCCAGAGGTAACATTGTAAAGATGTTATGTTAACTTTTGAAGGTTTATATCATGTGGCAAGAGAAAAAAATAGAAAATCTCCAAATGAGCTTATCTCACTCTAATGTACACATAAACATAGAAAAACACAAAACAAGTCCAAACAATGAAATAATTGCACAATTTTACACTGAGACTCCAGAAGTAACATTGTAAAGATGTTATGTTCACTTTTTAAGGTTTATATCATGTGGCAGGAGAAAAAAATAGAAAATCTCCAAATGAGCTTATCTCACTCTAATGTACACATAAACATAGAAAAACAGAAAACAAGTCCAAACAATGAAATAATTGCGCAATTTTACACTGAGAGTCCAGAGGTAACATTGTAAAGATGTTTTGTTCACTTTTTAAGGTTTATAGCATGTGGCAAGAGAAAAAAATAGAAAATCTCCAAATGAGCTTATCTCACTCTAATGTACACATAAACATAGAAAAACAGAAAACAAGTCCAAACAATGAAATAATTGCACAATTTTACACTGAGACTCCAGAAGTAACATTGTAAAGATGTTATGTTCACTTTTTAAGGTTTATATCATGTGGCAAGAGAAAAAAATGGAAAATCTCCAAATGAGCTTAACTCACTCTGATGTACACATAAACATAGAAAAACAGAAAACAAGTCCAAACAATGAAATAATTGCACAATTTTACACTGAGAGTCCAGAAGTGACATTGTAAAGATGTTATGTTTACTTTTTAAGGTTTATATCATGTGGCAGGAGAAAAAAATAGAAAATCTCCAAATGAGCTTAACTCACTCTGATGTACACATAAACATAGAAAAACAGAAAACAAGTCCAAACAATGAAATAATTGCTACATTTTACACTGAGTGTCCAGAAGTAACATTGTGAAGATGTTGAGTTCACTTTTTAAGGTTTATATCATGTGGCAGAGAAAAAAATAGAAAATCTCCAAATGAGCTTATCTCACTCCAATGCGCAAGTAAACATAGAAAAACAGAAAACAAGTCCAAACAATGAAATAATTGCACAATTTTACACTGAGTGTCCAGAAGTAACATTGTAAAGATGTTTTGTTCACTTTTTAAGGTTTATATCATGTGGCAGGAGAAAAAAATAGAAAATCTCCAAATGAGTTAACTCACTCTGATGTACACATAAACATAGAAAAACAGAAAACAAGTCCAAACAATGAAATAATTGCACAATTTTACACTGAGACTCCAGAAGTAACATTGTAAAGATGTTATGTTCACTTTTTAAGGTTTATATCATGTGGCAAGAGAAAAAAATGGAAAATCTCCAAATGAGCTTATCTCACTCTGATGTACACATAAACATAGAAAAACAGAAAACAAGTCCAAACAATGAAATAATTGCTACATTTTACACTGAGAGTCCAGAGGTAACATTGTAAAGATGTTTTGTTCACTTTTTAAGGTTTATATCATGTGGCAAGAGAAAAAAATAGAAAATCTCCAAATGAGCTTATCTCACTCTAATGTACACATAAACATAGAAAAACAGAAAACAAGTCCAAACAATGAAATAATTGCACAATTTTACACTGAGACTCCAGAAGTAACATTGTAAAGATGTTATGTTCACTTTTTAAGGTTTATATCATGTGGCAAGAGAAAAAAATGGAAAATCTCCAAATGAGCTTAACTCACTCTGATGTACACATAAACATAGAAAAACAGAAAACAAGTCCAAACAATGAAATAATTGCTACATTTTACACTGAGTGTCCAGAAGTAACATTGTGAAGATGTTGAGTTCACTTTTTAAGGTTTATATCATGTGGCAGGAGAAAAAAATGGAAAATCTCCAAATGAGCTTAACTCACTCTGATGTACAATAAACATAGAAAAACAGAAAACAAGTCCAAACAATGAAATAATTGCACAATTTTACACTGAGTGTCCAGAAGTAACACTGTAAAGATGTTAAGTTCACTTTTTAAGGTTTATATCATGTGGCAGAGAAAAAATAGAAAATCTCCAAATGAGCTTATCTCACTCCAATGCGCAAGTAAACATAGAAAAACAGAAAACAAGTCCAAACAATGAAATAATTGCACAATTTTACACTGAGAGTCCAGAGGTAACATTGTAAAGATGTTATGTTCACTTTTTAAGGTTTATATCATGTGGCAAGAGAAAAAAATAGAAAATCTCCAAATGAGCTTATCTCACTCTAATGTACACATAAACATAGAAAAACACAAAACAAGTCCAAACAATGAAATAATTGCACAATTTTACACTGAGACTCCAGAAGTAACATTGTAAAGATGTTATGTTCACTTTTTAAGGTTTATATCATGTGGCAGGAGAAAAAAATAGAAAATCTCCAAATGAGCTTATCTCACTCTAATGTACACATAAACATAGAAAAACAGAAAACAAGTCCAAACAATGAAATAATTGCGCAATTTTACACTGAGAGTCCAGAGGTAACATTGTAAAGATGTTTTGTTCACTTTTTAAGGTTTATAGCATGTGGCAAGAGAAAAAAATAGAAAATCTCCAAATGAGCTTATCTCACTCTAATGTACACATAAACATAGAAAAACAGAAAACAAGTCCAAACAATGAAATAATTGCACAATTTTACACTGAGTGTCCAGAAGTAACATTGTAAAGATCTTAAGTTCACTTTTTAAGGTTTATATCATGTGGCAGGAGAAAAAAATAGAAAATCTCCAAATGAGCTTATCTCACTCTAATGTACACATAAACATAGAAAAACAGAAAACAAGTCCAAACAATGAAATAATTGCTAAATTTTACACTGAGTGTCCAGAAGTAACATTGTAAAGATGTTAAGTTCACTTTTTAAGGTTTATATCATGTGGCAGGAGAAAAAAATAGAAAATCTCCAAATGAGTTAACTCACTCTGATGTACACATAAACATAGAAAAACAGAAAACAAGTCCAAACAATGAAATAATTGCACAATTTTACACTGAGACTCCAGAAGTAACATTGTAAAGATGTTATGTTCACTTTTTAAGGTTTATATCATGTGGCAAGAGAAAAAAATGGAAAATCTCCAAATGAGCTTATCTCACTCTGATGTACACATAAACATAGAAAAACAGAAAACAAGTCCAAACAATGAAATAATTGCTACATTTTACACTGAGAGTCCAGAGGTAACATTGTAAAGATGTTTTGTTCACTTTTTAAGGTTTATATCATGTGGCAAGAGAAAAAAATAGAAAATCTCCAAATGAGCTTATCTCACTCTAATGTACACATAAACATAGAAAAACAGAAAACAAGTCCAAACAATGAAATAATTGCACAATTTTACACTGAGATTCCAGAAGTAACATTGTAAAGATGTTATGTTCACTTTTTAAGGTTTATATCATGTGGCAAGAGAAAAAAATGGAAAATCTCCAAATGAGCTTAACTCACTCTGATGTACACATAAACATAGAAAAACAGAAAACAAGTCCAAACAATGAAATAATTGCACAATGTTACACTGAGTGTCCAGAAGTAACATTGTAAAGATGTTATGTTCACTTTTTAAGGTTTATATCATGTGGCACGAGAAAAAAATAGAAAATCTCCAAATGAGCTTATCTCACTCTAGTGTACACATAAACATAGAAAAACAGAAAACAAGTCCAAACAATGAAATAATTGCACAATTTTACACTGAGTGTCCAGAAGTAACATTGTAAAGATGTTATGTTTACTTTTTAAGGTTTATATCATGTGGCAGGAGAAAAAAATAGAAAATCTCCAAATGAGCTTAACTCACTCTGATGTACACATAAACATAGAAAAACAGAAAACAAGTCCAAACAATGAAATAATTGCTACATTTTACACTGAGTGTCCAGAAGTAACATTGTGAAGATGTTGAGTTCACTTTTTAAGGTTTATATCATGTGGCAGGAGAAAAAAATGGAAAATCTCCAAATGAGCTTAACTCACTCTGATGTACACATAAACATAGAAAAACAGAAAACAAGTCCAAACAATGAAATAATTGCACAATTTTACACTGAGTGTCCAGAAGTAACACTGTAAAGATGTTAAGTTCACTTTTTAAGGTTTATATCATGTGGCAGAGAAAAAATAGAAAATCTCCAAATGAGCTTATCTCACTCCAATGCGCAAGTAAACATAGAAAAACAGAAAACAAGTCCAAACAATGAAATAATTGCACAATTTTACACTGAGAGTCCAGAGGTAACATTGTAAAGATGTTATGTTAACTTTTGAAGGTTTATATCATGTGGCAAGAGAAAAAAATGGAAAATCTCCAAATGAGCTTAACTCACTCTGATGTACACATAAACATAGAAAAACAGAAAACAAGTCCAAACAATGAAATAATTGCACAATGTTACACTGAGTGTCCAGAAGTAACATTGTAAAGATGTTATGTTCACTTTTTAAGGTTTATATCATGTGGCACGAGAAAAAAATAGAAAATCTCCAAATGAGCTTATCTCACTCTAATGTACACATAAACATAGAAAAACAGAAAACAAGTCCAAACAATGAAATAATTGCACAATTTTACACTGAGTGTCCAGAAGTAACATTGTAAAGATGTTATGTTTACTTTTTAAGGTTTATATCATGTGGCAGGAGAAAAAAATAGAAAATCTCCAAATGAGCTTAACTCACTCTGATGTACACATAAACATAGAAAAACAGAAAACAAGTCCAAACAATGAAATAATTGCACAATGTTACACTGAGTGTCCAGAAGTAACATTGTAAAGATGTTAAGTTCACTTTTGAAGGTTTATATCATGTGGCAGAGAAAAAATAGAAAATCTCCAAATGAGCTTATCTCACTCCAATGCGCAAGTAAACATAGAAAAACAGAAAACAAGTCCAAACAATGAAATAATTGCACAATTTTACACTGAGAGTCCAGAGGTAACATTGTAAAGATGTTATGTTAACTTTTTAAGGTTTATATCATGTGGCAAGAGAAAAAAATAGAAAATCTCCAAATGAGCTTATCTCACTCTAATGTACACATAAACATAGAAAAACACAAAACAAGTCCAAACAATGAAATAATTGCACAATTTTACACTGAGACTCCAGAAGTAACATTGTAAAGATGTTATGTTCACTTTTTAAGGTTTATATCATGTGGCAGGAGAAAAAAATAGAAAATCTCCAAATGAGCTTATCTCACTCTAATGTACACATAAACATAGAAAAACAGAAAACAAGTCCAAACAATGAAATAATTGCACAATTTTACACTGAGTGTCCAGAAGTAACATTGTAAAGATGTTATGTTTACTTTTTAAGGTTTATATCATGTGGCAGGAGAAAAAAATAGAAAATCTCCAAATGAGCTTAACTCACTCTGATGTACACATAAACATAGAAAAACAGAAAACAAGTCCAAACAATGAAATAATTGCTACATTTTACACTGAGTGTCCAGAAGTAACATTGTGAAGATGTTGAGTTCACTTTTTAAGGTTTATATCATGTGGCAGAGAAAAAAATAGAAAATCTCCAAATGAGCTTATCTCACTCCAATGCGCAAGTAAACATAGAAAAACAGAAAACAAGTCCAAACAATGAAATAATTGCACAATTTTACACTGAGTGTCCAGAAGTAACATTGTAAAGATGTTTTGTTCACTTTTTAAGGTTTATATCATGTGGCAGGAGAAAAAAATAGAATATCTCCAAATGAGCTTAACTCACTCTGATGTACACATAAACATAGAAAAACAGAAAACAAGTCCAAACAATGAAATAATTGCACAATTTTACACTGAGTGTCCAGAAGTAACATTGTAAAGATCTTAAGTTCACTTTTTAAGGTTTATATCATGTGGCAGGAGAAAAAAATAGAAAATCTCCAAATGAGCTTATCTCACTCTAATGTACACATAAACATAGAAAAACAGAAAACAAGTCCAAACAATGAAATAATTGCACAATTTTACACTGAGTGTCCAGAAGTAACACTGTAAAGATGTTAAGTTCACTTTTGAAGGTTTATATCATGTGGCAGAGAAAAAATAGAAAATCTCCAAATGAGCTTATCTCACTCCAATGCGCAAGTAAACATAGAAAAACAGAAAACAAGTCCAAACAATGAAATAATTGCACAATTTTACACTGAGAGTCCAGAGGTAACATTGTAAAGATGTTATGTTAACTTTTTAAGGTTTATATCATGTGGCAAGAGAAAAAAATAGAAAATCTCCAAATGAGCTTATCTCACTCTAATGTACACATAAACATAGAAAAACACAAAACAAGTCCAAACAATGAAATAATTGCACAATTTTACACTGAGACTCCAGAAGTAACATTGTAAAGATGTTATGTTCACTTTTTAAGGTTTATATCATGTGGCAGGAGAAAAAAATAGAAAATCTCCAAATGAGCTTATCTCACTCTAATGTACACATAAACATAGAAAAACAGAAAACAAGTCCAAACAATGAAATAATTGCGCAATTTTACACTGAGAGTCCAGAGGTAACATTGTAAAGATGTTTTGTTCACTTTTTAAGGTTTATAGCATGTGGCAAGAGAAAAAAATAGAAAATCTCCAAATGAGCTTATCTCACTCTAATGTACACATAAACATAGAAAAACAGAAAACAAGTCCAAACAATGAAATAATTGCACAATTTTACACTGAGACTCCAGAAGTAACATTGTAAAGATGTTATGTTCACTTTTTAAGGTTTATATCATGTGGCAAGAGAAAAAAATGGAAAATCTCCAAATGAGCCTTAACTCACTCTGATGTACACATAAACATAGAAAAACAGAAAACAAGTCCAAACAATGAAATAATTGCACAATGTTACACTGAGTGTCCAGAAGTAACATTGTAAAGATGTTATGTTCACTTTTTAAGGTTTATATCATGTGGCACGAGAAAAAAATAGAAAATCTCCAAATGAGCTTATCTCACTCTAATGTACACATAAACATAGAAAAACAGAAAACAAGTCCAAACAATGAAATAATTGCACAATTTTACACTGAGTGTCCAGAAGTAACATTGTAAAGATGTTATGTTTACTTTTTAAGGTTTATATCATGTGGCAGGAGAAAAAAATAGAAAATCTCCAAATGAGCTTAACTCACTCTGATGTACACATAAACATAGAAAAACAGAAAACAAGTCCAAACAATGAAATAATTGCTACATTTTACACTGAGTGTCCAGAAGTAACATTGTGAAGATGTTGAGTTCACTTTTTAAGGTTTATATCATGTGGCAGAGAAAAAAATAGAAAATCTCCAAATGAGCTTATCTCACTCCAATGCGCAAGTAAACATAGAAAAACAGAAAACAAGTCCAAACAATGAAATAATTGCACAATTTTACACTGAGTGTCCAGAAGTAACATTGTAAAGATGTTTTGTTCACTTTTTAAGGCTTATATCATGTGGCAGGAGAAAAAAATAGAATATCTCCAAATGAGCTTAACTCACTCTGATGTACACATAAACATAGAAAAACAGAAAACAAGTCCAAACAATGAAATAATTGCACAATTTTACACTGAGTGTCCAGAAGTAACACTGTAAAGATGTTAAGTTCACTTTTTAAGGTTTATATCATGTGGCAGAGAAAAAATAGAAAATCTCCAAATGAGCTTATCTCACTCCAATGCGCAAGTAAACATAGAAAAACAGAAAACAAGTCCAAACAATGAAATAATTGCACAATTTTACACTGAGAGTCCAGAGGTAACATTGTAAAGATGTTATGTTAACTTTTGAAGGTTTATATCATGTGGCAAGAGAAAAAAATAGAAAATCTCCAAATGAGCTTATCTCACTCTAATGTACACATAAACATAGAAAAACACAAAACAAGTCCAAACAATGAAATAATTGCACAATTTTACACTGAGACTCCAGAAGTAACATTGTAAAGATGTTATGTTCACTTTTTAAGGTTTATATCATGTGGCAGGAGAAAAAAATAGAAAATCTCCAAATGAGCTTATCTCACTCTAATGTACACATAAACATAGAAAAACAGAAAACAAGTCCAAACAATGAAATAATTGCGCAATTTTACACTGAGAGTCCAGAGGTAACATTGTAAAGATGTTTTGTTCACTTTTTAAGGTTTATAGCATGTGGCAAGAGAAAAAAATAGAAAATCTCCAAATGAGCTTATCTCACTCTAATGTACACATAAACATAGAAAAACAGAAAACAAGTCCAAACAATGAAATAATTGCACAATTTTACACTGAGACTCCAGAAGTAACATTGTAAAGATGTTATGTTCACTTTTTAAGGTTTATATCATGTGGCAAGAGAAAAAAATGGAAAATCTCCAAATGAGCTTAACTCACTCTGATGTACACATAAACATAGAAAAACAGAAAACAAGTCCAAACAATGAAATAATTGCACAATTTTACACTGAGAGTCCAGAAGTAACATTGTAAAGATGTTATGTTTACTTTTTAAGGTTTATATCATGTGGCAGGAGAAAAAAATAGAAAATCTCCAAATGAGCTTAACTCACTCTGATGTACACATAAACATAGAAAAACAGAAAACAAGTCCAAACAATGAAATAATTGCTACATTTTACACTGAGTGTCCAGAAGTAACATTGTGAAGATGTTGAGTTCACTTTTTAAGGTTTATATCATGTGGCAGAGAAAAAAATAGAAAATCTCCAAATGAGCTTATCTCACTCCAATGCGCAAGTAAACATAGAAAAACAGAAAACAAGTCCAAACAATGAAATAATTGCACAATTTTACACTGAGTGTCCAGAAGTAACATTGTAAAGATGTTTTGTTCACTTTTTAAGGTTTATATCATGTGGCAGGAGAAAAAAATAGAAAATCTCCAAATGAGTTAACTCACTCTGATGTACACATAAACATAGAAAAACAGAAAACAAGTCCAAACAATGAAATAATTGCACAATTTTACACTGAGACTCCAGAAGTAACATTGTAAAGATGTTATGTTCACTTTTTAAGGTTTATATCATGTGGCAAGAGAAAAAAATGGAAAATCTCCAAATGAGCTTATCTCACTCTGATGTACACATAAACATAGAAAAACAGAAAACAAGTCCAAACAATGAAATAATTGCTACATTTTACACTGAGAGTCCAGAGGTAACATTGTAAAGATGTTTTGTTCACTTTTTAAGGTTTATATCATGTGGCAAGAGAAAAAAATAGAAAATCTCCAAATGAGCTTATCTCACTCTAATGTACACATAAACATAGAAAAACAGAAAACAAGTCCAAACAATGAAATAATTGCACAATTTTACACTGAGACTCCAGAAGTAACATTGTAAAGATGTTATGTTCACTTTTTAAGGTTTATATCATGTGGCAAGAGAAAAAAATGGAAAATCTCCAAATGAGCTTAACTCACTCTGATGTACACATAAACATAGAAAAACAGAAAACAAGTCCAAACAATGAAATAATTGCTACATTTTACACTGAGTGTCCAGAAGTAACATTGTGAAGATGTTGAGTTCACTTTTTAAGGTTTATATCATGTGGCAGGAGAAAAAAATGGAAAATCTCCAAATGAGCTTAACTCACTCTGATGTACAATAAACATAGAAAAACAGAAAACAAGTCCAAACAATGAAATAATTGCACAATTTTACACTGAGTGTCCAGAAGTAACACTGTAAAGATGTTAAGTTCACTTTTTAAGGTTTATATCATGTGGCAGAGAAAAAATAGAAAATCTCCAAATGAGCTTATCTCACTCCAATGCGCAAGTAAACATAGAAAAACAGAAAACAAGTCCAAACAATGAAATAATTGCACAATTTTACACTGAGAGTCCAGAGGTAACATTGTAAAGATGTTATGTTCACTTTTTAAGGTTTATATCATGTGGCAAGAGAAAAAAATAGAAAATCTCCAAATGAGCTTATCTCACTCTAATGTACACATAAACATAGAAAAACACAAAACAAGTCCAAACAATGAAATAATTGCACAATTTTACACTGAGACTCCAGAAGTAACATTGTAAAGATGTTATGTTCACTTTTTAAGGTTTATATCATGTGGCAGGAGAAAAAAATAGAAAATCTCCAAATGAGCTTATCTCACTCTAATGTACACATAAACATAGAAAAACAGAAAACAAGTCCAAACAATGAAATAATTGCGCAATTTTACACTGAGAGTCCAGAGGTAACATTGTAAAGATGTTTTGTTCACTTTTTAAGGTTTATAGCATGTGGCAAGAGAAAAAAATAGAAAATCTCCAAATGAGCTTATCTCACTCTAATGTACACATAAACATAGAAAAACAGAAAACAAGTCCAAACAATGAAATAATTGCACAATTTTACACTGAGTGTCCAGAAGTAACATTGTAAAGATCTTAAGTTCACTTTTTAAGGTTTATATCATGTGGCAGGAGAAAAAAATAGAAAATCTCCAAATGAGCTTATCTCACTCTAATGTACACATAAACATAGAAAAACAGAAAACAAGTCCAAACAATGAAATAATTGCTAAATTTTACACTGAGTGTCCAGAAGTAACATTGTAAAGATGTTAAGTTCACTTTTTAAGGTTTATATCATGTGGCAGGAGAAAAAAATAGAAAATCTCCAAATGAGTTAACTCACTCTGATGTACACATAAACATAGAAAAACAGAAAACAAGTCCAAACAATGAAATAATTGCACAATTTTACACTGAGACTCCAGAAGTAACATTGTAAAGATGTTATGTTCACTTTTTAAGGTTTATATCATGTGGCAAGAGAAAAAAATGGAAAATCTCCAAATGAGCTTATCTCACTCTGATGTACACATAAACATAGAAAAACAGAAAACAAGTCCAAACAATGAAATAATTGCTACATTTTACACTGAGAGTCCAGAGGTAACATTGTAAAGATGTTTTGTTCACTTTTTAAGGTTTATATCATGTGGCAAGAGAAAAAAATAGAAAATCTCCAAATGAGCTTATCTCACTCTAATGTACACATAAACATAGAAAAACAGAAAACAAGTCCAAACAATGAAATAATTGCACAATTTTACACTGAGATTCCAGAAGTAACATTGTAAAGATGTTATGTTCACTTTTTAAGGTTTATATCATGTGGCAAGAGAAAAAAATGGAAAATCTCCAAATGAGCTTAACTCACTCTGATGTACACATAAACATAGAAAAACAGAAAACAAGTCCAAACAATGAAATAATTGCACAATGTTACACTGAGTGTCCAGAAGTAACATTGTAAAGATGTTATGTTCACTTTTTAAGGTTTATATCATGTGGCACGAGAAAAAAATAGAAAATCTCCAAATGAGCTTATCTCACTCTAGTGTACACATAAACATAGAAAAACAGAAAACAAGTCCAAACAATGAAATAATTGCACAATTTTACACTGAGTGTCCAGAAGTAACATTGTAAAGATGTTATGTTTACTTTTTAAGGTTTATATCATGTGGCAGGAGAAAAAAATAGAAAATCTCCAAATGAGCTTAACTCACTCTGATGTACACATAAACATAGAAAAACAGAAAACAAGTCCAAACAATGAAATAATTGCTACATTTTACACTGAGTGTCCAGAAGTAACATTGTGAAGATGTTGAGTTCACTTTTTAAGGTTTATATCATGTGGCAGGAGAAAAAAATGGAAAATCTCCAAATGAGCTTAACTCACTCTGATGTACACATAAACATAGAAAAACAGAAAACAAGTCCAAACAATGAAATAATTGCACAATTTTACACTGAGTGTCCAGAAGTAACACTGTAAAGATGTTAAGTTCACTTTTTAAGGTTTATATCATGTGGCAGAGAAAAAATAGAAAATCTCCAAATGAGCTTATCTCACTCCAATGCGCAAGTAAACATAGAAAAACAGAAAACAAGTCCAAACAATGAAATAATTGCACAATTTTACACTGAGAGTCCAGAGGTAACATTGTAAAGATGTTATGTTAACTTTTGAAGGTTTATATCATGTGGCAAGAGAAAAAAATGGAAAATCTCCAAATGAGCTTAACTCACTCTGATGTACACATAAACATAGAAAAACAGAAAACAAGTCCAAACAATGAAATAATTGCACAATGTTACACTGAGTGTCCAGAAGTAACATTGTAAAGATGTTATGTTCACTTTTTAAGGTTTATATCATGTGGCACGAGAAAAAAATAGAAAATCTCCAAATGAGCTTATCTCACTCTAATGTACACATAAACATAGAAAAACAGAAAACAAGTCCAAACAATGAAATAATTGCACAATTTTACACTGAGTGTCCAGAAGTAACATTGTAAAGATGTTATGTTTACTTTTTAAGGTTTATATCATGTGGCAGGAGAAAAAAATAGAAAATCTCCAAATGAGCTTAACTCACTCTGATGTACACATAAACATAGAAAAACAGAAAACAAGTCCAAACAATGAAATAATTGCACAATGTTACACTGAGTGTCCAGAAGTAACATTGTAAAGATGTTATGTTCACTTTTTAAGGTTTATATCATGTGGCACGAGAAAAAAATAGAAAATCTCCAAATGAGCTTATCTCACTCTAATGTACACATAAACATAGAAAAACAGAAAACAAGTCCAAACAATGAAATAATTGCACAATTTTACACTGAGTGTCCAGAAGTAACATTGTAAAGATGTTATGTTTACTTTTTAAGGTTTATATCATGTGGCAGGAGAAAAAAATAGAAAATCTCCAAATGAGCTTAACTCACTCTGATGTACACATAAACATAGAAAAACAGAAAACAAGTCCAAACAATGAAATAATTGCACAATTTTACACTGAGTGTCCAGAAGTAACACTGTAAAGATGTTAAGTTCACTTTTGAAGGTTTATATCATGTGGCAGAGAAAAAATAGAAAATCTCCAAATGAGCTTATCTCACTCCAATGCGCAAGTAAACATAGAAAAACAGAAAACAAGTCCAAACAATGAAATAATTGCACAATTTTACACTGAGAGTCCAGAGGTAACATTGTAAAGATGTTATGTTAACTTTTTAAGGTTTATATCATGTGGCAAGAGAAAAAAATAGAAAATCTCCAAATGAGCTTATCTCACTCTAATGTACACATAAACATAGAAAAACACAAAACAAGTCCAAACAATGAAATAATTGCACAATTTTACACTGAGACTCCAGAAGTAACATTGTAAAGATGTTATGTTCACTTTTTAAGGTTTATATCATGTGGCAGGAGAAAAAAATAGAAAATCTCCAAATGAGCTTATCTCACTCTAATGTACACATAAACATAGAAAAACAGAAAACAAGTCCAAACAATGAAATAATTGCGCAATTTTACACTGAGAGTCCAGAGGTAACATTGTAAAGATGTTTTGTTCACTTTTTAAGGTTTATAGCATGTGGCAAGAGAAAAAAATAGAAAATCTCCAAATGAGCTTATCTCACTCTAATGTACACATAAACATAGAAAAACAGAAAACAAGTCCAAACAATGAAATAATTGCACAATTTTACACTGAGACTCCAGAAGTAACATTGTAAAGATGTTATGTTCACTTTTTAAGGTTTATATCATGTGGCAAGAGAAAAAAATGGAAAATCTCCAAATGAGCTTAACTCACTCTGATGTACACATAAACATAGAAAAACAGAAAACAAGTCCAAACAATGTAATAATTGCACAATGTTACACTGAGTGTCCAGAAGTAACATTGTAAAGATGTTATGTTCACTTTTTAAGGTTTATATCATGTGGCACGAGAAAAAAATAGAAAATCTCCAAATGAGCTTATCTCACTCTAATGTACACATAAACATAGAAAAACAGAAAACAAGTCCAAACAATGAAATAATTGCACAATTTTACACTGAGTGTCCAGAAGTAACATTGTAAAGATGTTATGTTTACTTTTTAAGGTTTATATCATGTGGCAGGAGAAAAAAATAGAAAATCTCCAAATGAGCTTAACTCACTCTGATGTACACATAAACATAGAAAAACAGAAAACAAGTCCAAACAATGAAATAATTGCTACATTTTACACTGAGTGTCCAGAAGTAACATTGTGAAGATGTTATGTTCACTTTTTAAGGTTTATATCATGTGGCAGAGAAAAAAATAGAAAATCTCCAAATGAGCTTATCTCACTCCAATGCGCAAGTAAACATAGAAAAACAGAAAACAAGTCCAAACAATGAAATAATTGCACAATTTTACACTGAGTGTCCAGAAGTAACATTGTAAAGATGTTTTGTTCACTTTTTAAGGCTTATATCATGTGGCAGGAGAAAAAAATAGAATATCTCCAAATGAGCTTAACTCACTCTGATGTACACATAAACATAGAAAAACAGAAAACAAGTCCAAACAATGAAATAATTGCACAATTTTACACTGAGTGTCCAGAAGTAACACTGTAAAGATGTTAAGTTCACTTTTTAAGGTTTATATCATGTGGCAGAGAAAAAATAGAAAATCTCCAAATGAGCTTATCTCACTCCAATGCGCAAGTAAACATAGAAAAACAGAAAACAAGTCCAAACAATGAAATAATTGCACAATTTTACACTGAGAGTCCAGAGGTAACATTGTAAAGATGTTATGTTAACTTTTGAAGGTTTATATCATGTGGCAAGAGAAAAAAATAGAAAATCTCCAAATGAGCTTATCTCACTCTAATGTACACATAAACATAGAAAAACACAAAACAAGTCCAAACAATGAAATAATTGCACAATTTTACACTGAGACTCCAGAAGTAACATTGTAAAGATGTTATGTTCACTTTTTAAGGTTTATATCATGTGGCAGGAGAAAAAAATAGAAAATCTCCAAATGAGCTTATCTCACTCTAATGTACACATAAACATAGAAAAACAGAAAACAAGTCCAAACAATGAAATAATTGCGCAATTTTACACTGAGAGTCCAGAGGTAACATTGTAAAGATGTTTTGTTCACTTTTTAAGGTTTATAGCATGTGGCAAGAGAAAAAAATAGAAAATCTCCAAATGAGCTTATCTCACTCTAATGTACACATAAACATAGAAAAACAGAAAACAAGTCCAAACAATGAAATAATTGCACAATTTTACACTGAGACTCCAGAAGTAACATTGTAAAGATGTTATGTTCACTTTTTAAGGTTTATATCATGTGGCAAGAGAAAAAAATGGAAAATCTCCAAATGAGCTTAACTCACTCTGATGTACACATAAACATAGAAAAACAGAAAACAAGTCCAAACAATGAAATAATTGCACAATGTTACACTGAGTGTCCAGAAGTAACATTGTAAAGATGTTATGTTCACTTTTTAAGGTTTATATCATGTGGCACGAGAAAAAAATAGAAAATCTCCAAATGAGCTTATCTCACTCTAATGTACACATAAACATAGAAAAACAGAAAACAAGTCCAAACAATGAAATAATTGCACAATTTTACACTGAGTGTCCAGAAGTAACATTGTAAAGATGTTATGTTTACTTTTTAAGGTTTATATCATGTGGCAGGAGAAAAAAATAGAAAATCTCCAAATGAGCTTAACTCACTCTGATGTACACATAAACATAGAAAAACAGAAAACAAGTCCAAACAATGAAATAATTGCTACATTTTACACTGAGTGTCCAGAAGTAACATTGTGAAGATGTTGAGTTCACTTTTTAAGGTTTATATCATGTGGCAGAGAAAAAAATAGAAAATCTCCAAATGAGCTTATCTCACTCCAATGCGCAAGTAAACATAGAAAAACAGAAAACAAGTCCAAACAATGAAATAATTGCACAATTTTACACTGAGTGTCCAGAAGTAACATTGTAAAGATGTTTTGTTCACTTTTTAAGGTTTATATCATGTGGCAGGAGAAAAAAATAGAATATCTCCAAATGAGCTTAACTCACTCTGATGTACACATAAACATAGAAAAACAGAAAACAAGTCCAAACAATGAAATAATTGCACAATTTTACACTGAGTGTCCAGAAGTAACATTGTAAAGATCTTAAGTTCACTTTTTAAGGTTTATATCATGTGGCAGGAGAAAAAAATAGAAAATCTCCAAATGAGCTTATCTCACTCTAATGTACACATAAACATAGAAAAACAGAAAACAAGTCCAAACAATGAAATAATTGCACAATTTTACACTGAGTGTCCAGAAGTAACACTGTAAAGATGTTAAGTTCACTTTTGAAGGTTTATATCATGTGGCAGAGAAAAAATAGAAAATCTCCAAATGAGCTTATCTCACTCCAATGCGCAAGTAAACATAGAAAAACAGAAAACAAGTCCAAACAATGAAATAATTGCACAATTTTACACTGAGAGTCCAGAGGTAACATTGTAAAGATGTTATGTTAACTTTTTAAGGTTTATATCATGTGGCAAGAGAAAAAAATAGAAAATCTCCAAATGAGCTTATCTCACTCTAATGTACACATAAACATAGAAAAACACAAAACAAGTCCAAACAATGAAATAATTGCACAATTTTACACTGAGACTCCAGAAGTAACATTGTAAAGATGTTATGTTCACTTTTTAAGGTTTATATCATGTGGCAGGAGAAAAAAATAGAAAATCTCCAAATGAGCTTATCTCACTCTAATGTACACATAAACATAGAAAAACAGAAAACAAGTCCAAACAATGAAATAATTGCGCAATTTTACACTGAGAGTCCAGAGGTAACATTGTAAAGATGTTTTGTTCACTTTTTAAGGTTTATAGCATGTGGCAAGAGAAAAAAATAGAAAATCTCCAAATGAGCTTATCTCACTCTAATGTACACATAAACATAGAAAAACAGAAAACAAGTCCAAACAATGAAATAATTGCACAATTTTACACTGAGACTCCAGAAGTAACATTGTAAAGATGTTATGTTCACTTTTTAAGGTTTATATCATGTGGCAAGAGAAAAAAATGGAAAATCTCCAAATGAGCTTAACTCACTCTGATGTACACATAAACATAGAAAAACAGAAAACAAGTCCAAACAATGAAATAATTGCACAATGTTACACTGAGTGTCCAGAAGTAACATTGTAAAGATGTTATGTTCACTTTTTAAGGTTTATATCATGTGGCACGAGAAAAAAATAGAAAATCTCCAAATGAGCTTATCTCACTCTAATGTACACATAAACATAGAAAAACAGAAAACAAGTCCAAACAATGAAATAATTGCACAATTTTACACTGAGTGTCCAGAAGTAACATTGTAAAGATGTTATGTTTACTTTTTAAGGTTTATATCATGTGGCAGGAGAAAAAAATAGAAAATCTCCAAATGAGCTTAACTCACTCTGATGTACACATAACCATAGAAAAACAGAAAACAAGTCCAAACAATGAAATAATTGCTACATTTTACACTGAGTGTCCAGAAGTAACATTGTGAAGATGTTGAGTTCACTTTTTAAGGTTTATATCATGTGGCAGAGAAAAAAATAGAAAATCTCCAAATGAGCTTATCTCACTCTGATGTACACATAAACATAGAAAAACAGAAAACAAGTCCAAACAATGAAATAATTGCACAATTTTACACTGAGTGTCCAGAAGTAACATTGTAAAGATCTTAAGTTCACTTTTTAAGGTTTATATCATGTGGCAGGAGAAAAAAATAGAAAATCTCCAAATGAGCTTATCTCACTCTAATGTACACATAAACATAGAAAAACAGAAAACAAGTCCAAACAATGAAATAATTGCACAATGTTACACTGAGTGTCCAGAAGTAACATTGTAAAGATGTTATGTTCACTTTTTAAGGTTTATATCATGTGGCACGAGAAAAAAATAGAAAATCTCCAAATGAGCTTATCTCACTCTAATGTACACATAAACATAGAAAAACAGAAAACAAGTCCAAACAATGAAATAATTGCACAATTTTACACTGAGTGTCCAGAAGTAACATTGTAAAGATGTTATGTTTACTTTTTAAGGTTTATATCATGTGGCAGGAGAAAAAAATAGAAAATCTCCAAATGAGCTTAACTCACTCTGATGTACACATAAACATAGAAAAACAGAAAACAAGTCCAAACAATGAAATAATTGCTACATTTTACACTGAGTGTCCAGAAGTAACATTGTGAAGATGTTGAGTTCACTTTTTAAGGTTTATATCATGTGGCAGAGAAAAAAATAGAAAATCTCCAAATGAGCTTATCTCACTCCAATGCGCAAGTAAACATAGAAAAACAGAAAACAAGTCCAAACAATGAAATAATTGCACAATTTTACACTGAGTGTCCAGAAGTAACATTGTAAAGATGTTTTGTTCACTTTTTAAGGTTTATATCATGTGGCAGGAGAAAAAAATAGAAAATCTCCAAATGAGCTTAACTCACTCTGATGTACACATAAACATAGAAAAACAGAAAACAAGTCCAAACAATGAAATAATTGCACAATTTTACACTGAGTGTCCAGAAGTAACATTGTAAAGATCTTAAGTTCACTTTTTAAGGTTTATATCATGTGGCAGGAGAAAAAAATAGAAAATCTCCAAATGAGCTTATCTCACTCTAATGTACACATAAACATAGAAAAACAGAAAACAAGTCCAAACAATGAAATAATTGCTAAATTGTACACTGAGTGTCCAGAAGTAACATTGTAAAGATGTTAAGTTCACTTTTTAAGGTTTATATCATGTGGCAGGAGAAAAAAATAGAAAATCTCCAAATGAGTTAACTCACTCTGATGTACACATAAACATAGAAAAACAGAAAACAAGTCCAAACAATGAAATAATTGCACAATTTTACACTGAGACTCCAGAAGTAACATTGTAAAGATGTTATGTTCACTTTTTAAGGTTTATATCATGTGGCAAGAGAAAAAAATGGAAAATCTCCAAATGAGCTTATCTCACTCTGATGTACACATAAACATAGAAAAACAGAAAACAAGTCCAAACAATGAAATAATTGCTACATTTTACACTGAGAGTCCAGAGGTAACATTGTAAAGATGTTTTGTTCACTTTTTAAGGTTTATATCATGTGGCAAGAGAAAAAAATAGAAAATCTCCAAATGAGCTTATCTCACTCTAATGTACACATAAACATAGAAAAACAGAAAACAAGTCCAAACAATGAAATAATTGCACAATTTTACACTGAGACTCCAGAAGTAACATTGTAAAGATGTTATGTTCACTTTTTAAGGTTTATATCATGTGGCAAGAGAAAAAAATGGAAAATCTCCAAATGAGCTTAACTCACTCTGATGTACACATAAACATAGAAAAACAGAAAACAAGTCCAAACAATGAAATAATTGCACAATGTTACACTGAGTGTCCAGAAGTAACATTGTAAAGATGTTATGTTCACTTTTTAAGGTTTATATCATGTGGCACGAGAAAAAAATAGAAAATCTCCAAATGAGCTTATCTCACTCTAGTGTACACATAAACATAGAAAAACAGAAAACAAGTCCAAACAATGAAATAATTGCACAATTTTACACTGAGTGTCCAGAAGTAACATTGTAAAGATGTTATGTTTACTTTTTAAGGTTTATATCATGTGGCAGGAGAAAAAAATAGAAAATCTCCAAATGAGCTTAACTCACTCTGATGTACACATAAACATAGAAAAACAGAAAACAAGTCCAAACAATGAAATAATTGCTACATTTTACACTGAGTGTCCAGAAGTAACATTGTGAAGATGTTGAGTTCACTTTTTAAGGTTTATATCATGTGGCAGGAGAAAAAAATGGAAAATCTCCAAATGAGCTTAACTCACTCTGATGTACAATAAACATAGAAAAACAGAAAACAAGTCCAAACAATGAAATAATTGCACAATTTTACACTGAGTGTCCAGAAGTAACACTGTAAAGATGTTAAGTTCACTTTTTAAGGTTTATATCATGTGGCAGAGAAAAAATAGAAAATCTCCAAATGAGCTTATCTCACTCCAATGCGCAAGTAAACATAGAAAAACAGAAAACAAGTCCAAACAATGAAATAATTGCACAATTTTACACTGAGAGTCCAGAGGTAACATTGTAAAGATGTTATGTTCACTTTTTAAGGTTTATATCATGTGGCAAGAGAAAAAAATAGAAAATCTCCAAATGAGCTTATCTCACTCTAATGTACACATAAACATAGAAAAACACAAAACAAGTCCAAACAATGAAATAATTGCACAATTTTACACTGAGACTCCAGAAGTAACATTGTAAAGATGTTATGTTCACTTTTTAAGGTTTATATCATGTGGCAGGAGAAAAAAATAGAAAATCTCCAAATGAGCTTATCTCACTCTAATGTACACATAAACATAGAAAAACAGAAAACAAGTCCAAACAATGAAATAATTGCGCAATTTTACACTGAGAGTCCAGAGGTAACATTGTAAAGATGTTTTGTTCACTTTTTAAGGTTTATAGCATGTGGCAAGAGAAAAAAATAGAAAATCTCCAAATGAGCTTATCTCACTCTAATGTACACATAAACATAGAAAAACAGAAAACAAGTCCAAACAATGAAATAATTGCACAATTTTACACTGAGTGTCCAGAAGTAACATTGTAAAGATCTTAAGTTCACTTTTTAAGGTTTATATCATGTGGCAGGAGAAAAAAATAGAAAATCTCCAAATGAGCTTATCTCACTCTAATGTACACATAAACATAGAAAAACAGAAAACAAGTCCAAACAATGAAATAATTGCTAAATTTTACACTGAGTGTCCAGAAGTAACATTGTAAAGATGTTAAGTTCACTTTTTAAGGTTTATATCATGTGGCAGGAGAAAAAAATAGAAAATCTCCAAATGAGTTAACTCACTCTGATGTACACATAAACATAGAAAAACAGAAAACAAGTCCAAACAATGAAATAATTGCACAATTTTACACTGAGACTCCAGAAGTAACATTGTAAAGATGTTATGTTCACTTTTTAAGGTTTATATCATGTGGCAAGAGAAAAAAATGGAAAATCTCCAAATGAGCTTATCTCACTCTGATGTACACATAAACATAGAAAAACAGAAAACAAGTCCAAACAATGAAATAATTGCTACATTTTACACTGAGAGTCCAGAGGTAACATTGTAAAGATGTTTTGTTCACTTTTTAAGGTTTATATCATGTGGCAAGAGAAAAAAATAGAAAATCTCCAAATGAGCTTATCTCACTCTAATGTACACATAAACATAGAAAAACAGAAAACAAGTCCAAACAATGAAATAATTGCACAATTTTACACTGAGACTCCAGAAGTAACATTGTAAAGATGTTATGTTCACTTTTTAAGGTTTATATCATGTGGCAAGAGAAAAAAATGGAAAATCTCCAAATGAGCTTAACTCACTCTGATGTACACATAAACATAGAAAAACAGAAAACAAGTCCAAACAATGAAATAATTGCACAATGTTACACTGAGTGTCCAGAAGTAACATTGTAAAGATGTTATGTTCACTTTTTAAGGTTTATATCATGTGGCACGAGAAAAAAATAGAAAATCTCCAAATGAGCTTATCTCACTCTAGTGTACACATAAACATAGAAAAACAGAAAACAAGTCCAAACAATGAAATAATTGCACAATTTTACACTGAGTGTCCAGAAGTAACATTGTAAAGATGTTATGTTTACTTTTTAAGGTTTATATCATGTGGCAGGAGAAAAAAATAGAAAATCTCCAAATGAGCTTAACTCACTCTGATGTACACATAAACATAGAAAAACAGAAAACAAGTCCAAACAATGAAATAATTGCTACATTTTACACTGAGTGTCCAGAAGTAACATTGTGAAGATGTTGAGTTCACTTTTTAAGGTTTATATCATGTGGCAGGAGAAAAAAATGGAAAATCTCCAAATGAGCTTAACTCACTCTGATGTACACATAAACATAGAAAAACAGAAAACAAGTCCAAACAATGAAATAATTGCACAATTTTACACTGAGTGTCCAGAAGTAACACTGTAAAGATGTTAAGTTCACTTTTTAAGGTTTATATCATGTGGCAGAGAAAAAATAGAAAATCTCCAAATGAGCTTATCTCACTCCAATGCGCAAGTAAACATAGAAAAACAGAAAACAAGTCCAAACAATGAAATAATTGCACAATTTTACACTGAGAGTCCAGAGGTAATATTGTAAAGATGTTATGTTAACTTTTTAAGGTTTATATCATGTGGCAAGAGAAAAAAATAGAAAATCTCCAAATGAGCTTATCTCACTCTAATGTACACATAAACATAGAAAAACACAAAACAAGTCCAAACAATGAAATAATTGCACAATTTTACACTGAGACTCCAGAAGTAACATTGTAAAGATGTTATGTTCACTTTTTAAGGTTTATATCATGTGGCAGGAGAAAAAAATAGAAAATCTCCAAATGAGCTTATCTCACTCTAATGTACACATAAACATAGAAAAACAGAAAACAAGTCCAAACAATGAAATAATTGCGCAATTTTACACTGAGAGTCCAGAGGTAACATTGTAAAGATGTTTTGTTCACTTTTTAAGGTTTATAGCATGTGGCAAGAGAAAAAAATAGAAAATCTCCAAATGAGCTTATCTCACTCTAATGTACACATAAACATAGAAAAACAGAAAACAAGTCCAAACAATGAAATAATTGCACAATTTTACACTGAGACTCCAGAAGTAACATTGTAAAGATGTTATGTTCACTTTTTAAGGTTTATATCATGTGGCAAGAGAAAAAAATGGAAAATCTCCAAATGAGCTTAACTCACTCTGATGTACACATAAACATAGAAAAACAGAAAACAAGTCCAAACAATGAAATAATTGCACAATGTTACACTGAGTGTCCAGAAGTAACATTGTAAAGATGTTATGTTCACTTTTTAAGGTTTATATCATGTGGCACGAGAAAAAAATAGAAAATCTCCAAATGAGCTTATCTCACTCTAATGTACACATAAACATAGAAAAACAGAAAACAAGTCCAAACAATGAAATAATTGCACAATTTTACACTGAGTGTCCAGAAGTAACATTGTAAAGATGTTATGTTTACTTTTTAAGGTTTATATCATGTGGCAGGAGAAAAAAATAGAAAATCTCCAAATGAGCTTAACTCACTCTGATGTACACATAAACATAGAAAAACAGAAAACAAGTCCAAACAATGAAATAATTGCTACATTTTACACTGAGTGTCCAGAAGTAACATTGTGAAGATGTTGAGTTCACTTTTTAAGGTTTATATCATGTGGCAGAGAAAAAAATAGAAAATCTCCAAATGAGCTTATCTCACTCCAATGCGCAAGTAAACATAGAAAAACAGAAAACAAGTCCAAACAATGAAATAATTGCACAATTTTACACTGAGTGTCCAGAAGTAACATTGTAAAGATGTTTTGTTCACTTTTTAAGGTTTATATCATGTGGCAGGAGAAAAAAATAGAATATCTCCAAATGAGCTTAACTCACTCTGATGTACACATAAACATAGAAAAACAGAAAACAAGTCCAAACAATGAAATAATTGCACAATTTTACACTGAGTGTCCAGAAGTAACATTGTAAAGATCTTAAGTTCACTTTTTAAGGTTTATATCATGTGGCAGGAGAAAAAAATAGAAAATCTCCAAATGAGCTTATCTCACTCTAATGTACACATAAACATAGAAAAACAGAAAACAAGTCCAAACAATGAAATAATTGCACAATTTTACACTGAGTGTCCAGAAGTAACATTGTAAAGATGTTAAGTTCACTTTTGAAGGTTTATATCATGTGGCAGAGAAAAAATAGAAAATCTCCAAATGAGCTTATCTCACTCCAATGCGCAAGTAAACATAGAAAAACAGAAAACAAGTCCAAACAATGAAATAATTGCACAATTTTACACTGAGAGTCCAGAGGTAACATTGTAAAGATGTTATGTTAACTTTTTAAGGTTTATATCATGTGGCAAGAGAAAAAAATAGAAAATCTCCAAATGAGCTTATCTCACTCTAATGTACACATAAACATAGAAAAACACAAAACAAGTCCAAACAATGAAATAATTGCACAATTTTACACTGAGACTCCAGAAGTAACATTGTAAAGATGTTATGTTCACTTTTTAAGGTTTATATCATGTGGCAGGAGAAAAAAATAGAAAATCTCCAAATGAGCTTATCTCACTCTAATGTACACATAAACATAGAAAAACAGAAAACAAGTCCAAACAATGAAATAATTGCGCAATTTTACACTGAGAGTCCAGAGGTAACATTGTAAAGATGTTTTGTTCACTTTTTAAGGTTTATAGCATGTGGCAAGAGAAAAAAATAGAAAATCTCCAAATGAGCTTATCTCACTCTAATGTACACATAAACATAGAAAAACAGAAAACAAGTCCAAACAATGAAATAATTGCACAATTTTACACTGAGACTCCAGAAGTAACATTGTAAAGATGTTATGTTCACTTTTTAAGGTTTATATCATGTGGCAAGAGAAAAAAATGGAAAATCTCCAAATGAGCTTAACTCACTCTGATGTACACATAAACATAGAAAAACAGAAAACAAGTCCAAACAATGAAATAATTGCACAATGTTACACTGAGTGTCCAGAAGTAACATTGTAAAGATGTTATGTTCACTTTTTAAGGTTTATATCATGTGGCACGAGAAAAAAATAGAAAATCTCCAAATGAGCTTATCTCACTCTAATGTACACATAAACATAGAAAAACAGAAAACAAGTCCAAACAATGAAATAATTGCACAATTTTACACTGAGTGTCCAGAAGTAACATTGTAAAGATGTTATGTTTACTTTTTAAGGTTTATATCATGTGGCAGGAGAAAAAAATAGAAAATCTCCAAATGAGCTTAACTCACTCTGATGTACACATAAACATAGAAAAACAGAAAACAAGTCCAAACAATGAAATAATTGCTACATTTTACACTGAGTGTCCAGAAGTAACATTGTGAAGATTTTGAGTTCACTTTTTAAGGTTTATATCATGTGGCAGAGAAAAAAATAGAAAATCTCCAAATGAGCTTATCTCACTCCAATGCGCAAGTAAACATAGAAAAACAGAAAACAAGTCCAAACAATGAAATAATTGCACAATTTTACACTGAGTGTCCAGAAGTAACATTGTAAAGATGTTTTGTTCACTTTTTAAGGCTTATATCATGTGGCAGGAGAAAAAAATAGAATATCTCCAAATGAGCTTAACTCACTCTGATGTACACATAAACATAGAAAAACAGAAAACAAGTCCAAACAATGAAATAATTGCACAATTTTACACTGAGTGTCCAGAAGTAACATTGTAAAGATGTTTTGTTCACTTTTTAAGGCTTATATCATGTGGCAGGAGAAAAAAATAGAATATCTCCAAATGAGCTTAACTCACTCTGATGTACACATAAACATAGAAAAACAGAAAACAAGTCCAAACAATGAAATAATTGCACAATTTTACACTGAGTGTCCAGAAGTAACATTGTAAAGATGTTTTGTTCACTTTTTAAGGTTTATATCATGTGGCAGGAGAAAAAAATAGAATATCTCCAAATGAGCTTAACTCACTCTGATGTACACATAAACATAGAAAAACAGAAAACAAGTCCAAACAATGAAATAATTGCACAATTTTACACTGAGTGTCCAGAAGTAACATTGTAAAGATCTTAAGTTCACTTTTTAAGGTTTATATCATGTGGCAGGAGAAAAAAATAGAAAATCTCCAAATGAGCTTATCTCACTCTAATGTACACATAAACATAGAAAAACAGAAAACAAGTCCAAACAATGAAATAATTGCACAATTTTACACTGAGTGTCCAGAAGTAACACTGTAAAGATGTTAAGTTCACTTTTGAAGGTTTATATCATGTGGCAGAGAAAAAATAGAAAATCTCCAAATGAGCTTATCTCACTCCAATGCGCAAGTAAACATAGAAAAACAGAAAACAAGTCCAAACAATGAAATAATTGCACAATTTTACACTGAGAGTCCAGAGGTAACATTGTAAAGATGTTATGTTAACTTTTTAAGGTTTATATCATGTGGCAAGAGAAAAAAATAGAAAATCTCCAAATGAGCTTATCTCACTCTAATGTACACAAAAACATAGAAAAACACAAAACAAGTCCAAACAATGAAATAATTGCACAATTTTACACTGAGACTCCAGAAGTAACATTGTAAAGATGTTATGTTCACTTTTTAAGGTTTATATCATGTGGCAGGAGAAAAAAATAGAAAATCTCCAAATGAGCTTATCTCACTCTAATGTACACATAAACATAGAAAAACAGAAAACAAGTCCAAACAATGAAATAATTGCGCAATTTTACACTGAGAGTCCAGAGGTAACATTGTAAAGATGTTTTGTTCACTTTTTAAGGTTTATAGCATTTGGCAAGAGAAAAAAATAGAAAATCTCCAAATGAGCTTATCTCACTCTAATGTACACATAAACATAGAAAAACAGAAAACAAGTCCAAACAATGAAATAATTGCACAATTTTACACTGAGACTCCAGAAGTAACATTGTAAAGATGTTATGTTCACTTTTTAAGGTTTATATCATGTGGCAAGAGAAAAAAATGGAAAATCTCCAAATGAGCTTAACTCACTCTGATGTACACATAAACATAGAAAAACAGAAAACAAGTCCAAACAATGAAATAATTGCACAATGTTACACTGAGTGTCCAGAAGTAACATTGTAAAGATGTTATGTTCACTTTTTAAGGTTTATATCATGTGGCACGAGAAAAAAATAGAAAATCTCCAAATGAGCTTATCTCACTCTAATGTACACATAAACATAGAAAAACAGAAAACAAGTCCAAACAATGAAATAATTGCACAATTTTACACTGAGTGTCCAGAAGTAACATTGTAAAGATGTTATGTTTACTTTTTAAGGTTTATATCATGTGGCAGGAGAAAAAAATAGAAAATCTCCAAATGAGCTTAACTCACTCTGATGTACACATAAACATAGAAAAACAGAAAACAAGTCCAAACAATGAAATAATTGCTACATTTTACACTGAGTGTCCAGAAGTAACATTGTGAAGATGTTGAGTTCACTTTTTAAGGTTTATATCATGTGGCAGAGAAAAAAATAGAAAATCTCCAAATGAGCTTATCTCACTCTAATGTACACATAAACATAGAAAAACACAAAACAAGTCCAAACAATGAAATAATTGCACAATTTTACACTGAGACTCCAGAAGTAACATTGTAAAGATGTTATGTTCACTTTTTAAGGTTTATATCATGTGGCAGGAGAAAAAAATAGAAAATCTCCAAATGAGCTTATCTCACTCTAATGTACACATAAACATAGAAAAACAGAAAACAAGTCCAAACAATGAAATAATTGCGCAATTTTACACTGAGAGTCCAGAGGTAACATTGTAAAGATGTTTTGTTCACTTTTTAAGGTTTATAGCATGTGGCAAGAGAAAAAAATAGAAAATCTCCAAATGAGCTTATCTCACTCTAATGTACACATAAACATAGAAAAACAGAAAACAAGTCCAAACAATGAAATAATTGCACAATTTTACACTGAGACTCCAGAAGTAACATTGTAAAGATGTTATGTTCACTTTTTAAGGTTTATATCATGTGGCAAGAGAAAAAAATGGAAAATCTCCAAATGAGCTTAACTCACTCTGATGTACACATAAACATAGAAAAACAGAAAACAAGTCCAAACAATGAAATAATTGCACAATGTTACACTGAGTGTCCAGAAGTAACATTGTAAAGATGTTATGTTCACTTTTTAAGGTTTATATCATGTGGCACGAGAAAAAAATAGAAAATCTCCAAATGAGCTTATCTCACTCTAATGTACACATAAACATAGAAAAACAGAAAACAAGTCCAAACAATGAAATAATTGCACAATTTTACACTGAGTGTCCAGAAGTAACATTGTAAAGATGTTATGTTTACTTTTTAAGGTTTATATCATGTGGCAGGAGAAAAAAATAGAAAATCTCCAAATGAGCTTAACTCACTCTGATGTACACATAAACATAGAAAAACAGAAAACAAGTCCAAACAATGAAATAATTGCTACATTTTACACTGAGTGTCCAGAAGTAACATTGTGAAGATGTTGAGTTCACTTTTTAAGGTTTATATCATGTGGCAGAGAAAAAAATAGAAAATCTCCAAATGAGCTTATCTCACTCCAATGCGCAAGTAAACATAGAAAAACAGAAAACAAGTCCAAACAATGAAATAATTGCACAATTTTACACTGAGTGTCCAGAAGTAACATTGTAAAGATGTTTTGTTCACTTTTTAAGGCTTATATCATGTGGCAGGAGAAAAAAATAGAATATCTCCAAATGAGCTTAACTCACTCTGATGTACACATAAACATAGAAAAACAGAAAACAAGTCCAAACAATGAAATAATTGCACAATTTTACACTGAGTGTCCAGAAGTAACATTGTAAAGATGTTTTGTTCACTTTTTAAGGCTTATATCATGTGGCAGGAGAAAAAAATAGAATATCTCCAAATGAGCTTAACTCACTCTGATGTACACATAAACATAGAAAAACAGAAAACAAGTCCAAACAATGAAATAATTGCACAATTTTACACTGAGTGTCCAGAAGTAACATTGTAAAGATGTTTTGTTCACTTTTTAAGGTTTATATCATGTGGCAGGAGAAAAAAATAGAATATCTCCAAATGAGCTTAACTCACTCTGATGTACACATAAACATAGAAAAACAGAAAACAAGTCCAAACAATGAAATAATTGCACAATTTTACACTGAGTGTCCAGAAGTAACATTGTAAAGATCTTAAGTTCACTTTTTAAGGTTTATATCATGTGGCAGGAGAAAAAAATAGAAAATCTCCAAATGAGCTTATCTCACTCTAATGTACACATAAACATAGAAAAACAGAAAACAAGTCCAAACAATGAAATAATTGCACAATTTTACACTGAGTGTCCAGAAGTAACACTGTAAAGATGTTAAGTTCACTTTTGAAGGTTTATATCATGTGGCAGAGAAAAAATAGAAAATCTCCAAATGAGCTTATCTCACTCCAATGCGCAAGTAAACATAGAAAAACAAAAAACAAGTCCAAACAATGAAATAATTGCACAATTTTACACTGAGAGTCCAGAGGTAACATTGTAAAGATGTTATGTTAACTTTTTAAGGTTTATATCATGTGGCAAGAGAAAAAAATAGAAAATCTCCAAATGAGCTTATCTCACTCTAATGTACACATAAACATAGAAAAACACAAAACAAGTCCAAACAATGAAATAATTGCACAATTTTACACTGAGACTCCAGAAGTAACATTGTAAAGATGTTATGTTCACTTTTTAAGGTTTATATCATGTGGCAGGAGAAAAAAATAGAAAATCTCCAAATGAGCTTATCTCACTCTAATGTACACATAAACATAGAAAAACAGAAAACAAGTCCAAACAATGAAATAATTGCGCAATTTTACACTGAGAGTCCAGAGGTAACATTGTAAAGATGTTTTGTTCACTTTTTAAGGTTTATAGCATGTGGCAAGAGAAAAAAATAGAAAATCTCCAAATGAGCTTATCTCACTCTAATGTACACATAAACATAGAAAAACAGAAAACAAGTCCAAACAATGAAATAATTGCACAATTTTACACTGAGACTCCAGAAGTAACATTGTAAAGATGTTATGTTCACTTTTTAAGGTTTATATCATGTGGCAAGAGAAAAAAATGGAAAATCTCCAAATGAGCTTAACTCACTCTGATGTACACATAAACATAGAAAAACAGAAAACAAGTCCAAACAATGAAATAATTGCACAATGTTACACTGAGTGTCCAGAAGTAACATTGTAAAGATGTTATGTTCACTTTTTAAGGTTTATATCATGTGGCACGAGAAAAAAATAGAAAATCTCCAAATGAGCTTATCTCACTCTAATGTACACATAAACATAGAAAAACAGAAAACAAGTCCAAACAATGAAATAATTGCACAATTTTACACTGAGTGTCCAGAAGTAACATTGTAAAGATGTTATGTTTACTTTTTAAGGTTTATATCATGTGGCAGGAGAAAAAAATAGAAAATCTCCAAATGAGCTTAACTCACTCTGATGTACACATAAACATAGAAAAACAGAAAACAAGTCCAAACAATGAAATAATTGCTACATTTTACACTGAGTGTCCAGAAGTAACATTGTGAAGATGTTGAGTTCACTTTTTAAGGTTTATATCATGTGGCAGAGAAAAAAATAGAAAATCTCCAAATGAGCTTATCTCACTCCAATGCGCAAGTAAACATAGAAAAACAGAAAACAAGTCCAAACAATGAAATAATTGCACAATTTTACACTGAGTGTCCAGAAGTAACATTGTAAAGATGTTTTGTTCACTTTTTAAGGCTTATATCATGTGGCAGGAGAAAAAAATAGAATATCTCCAAATGAGCTTAACTCACTCTGATGTACACATAAACATAGAAAAACAGAAAACAAGTCCAAACAATGAAATAATTGCACAATTTTACACTGAGTGTCCAGAAGTAACATTGTAAAGATCTTAAGTTCACTTTTTAAGGTTTATATCATGTGGCAGGAGAAAAAAATAGAAAATCTCCAAATGAGCTTATCTCACTCTAATGTACACATAAACATAGAAAAACAGAAAACAAGTCCAAACAATGAAATAATTGCTAAATTTTACACTGAGTGTCCAGAAGTAACATTGTAAAGATGTTAAGTTCACTTTTTAAGGTTTATAGCATGTGGCAAGAGAAAAAAATAGAAAATCTCCAAATGAGCTTATCTCACTCTAATGTACACATAAACATAGAAAAACAGAAAACAAGTCCAAACAATGAAATAATTGCACAATTTTACACTGAGACTCCAGAAGTAACATTGTAAAGATGTTATGTTCACTTTTTAAGGTTTATATCATGTGGCAAGAGAAAAAAATGGAAAATCTCCAAATGAGCTTAACTCACTCTGATGTACACATAAACATAGAAAAACAGAAAACAAGTCCAAACAATGAAATAATTGCACAATGTTACACTGAGTGTCCAGAAGTAACATTGTAAAGATGTTATGTTCACTTTTTAAGGTTTATATCATGTGGCACGAGAAAAAAATAGAAAATCTCCAAATGAGCTTATCTCACTCTAATGTACACATAAACATAGAAAAACAGAAAACAAGTCCAAACAATGAAATAATTGCACAATTTTACACTGAGTGTCCAGAAGTAACATTGTAAAGATGTTATGTTTACTTTTTAAGGTTTATATCATGTGGCAGGAGAAAAAAATAGAAAATCTCCAAATGAGCTTAACTCACTCTGATGTACACATAAACATAGAAAAACAGAAAACAAGTCCAAACAATGAAATAATTGCTACATTTTACACTGAGTGTCCAGAAGTAACATTGTGAAGATGTTGAGTTCACTTTTTAAGGTTTATATCATGTGGCAGAGAAAAAAATAGAAAATCTCCAAATGAGCTTATCTCACTCCAATGCGCAAGTAAACATAGAAAAACAGAAAACAAGTCCAAACAATGAAATAATTGCACAATTTTACACTGAGTGTCCAGAAGTAACATTGTAAAGATGTTTTGTTCACTTTTTAAGGTTTATATCATGTGGCAGGAGAAAAAAATAGAATATCTCCAAATGAGCTTAACTCACTCTGATGTACACATAAACATAGAAAAACAGAAAACAAGTCCAAACAATGAAATAATTGCACAATTTTACACTGAGTGTCCAGAAGTAACATTGTAAAGATCTTAAGTTCACTTTTTAAGGTTTATATCATGTGGCAGGAGAAAAAAATAGAAAATCTCCAAATGAGCTTATCTCACTCTAATGTACACATAAACATAGAAAAACAGAAAACAAGTCCAAACAATGAAATAATTGCACAATTTTACACTGAGTGTCCAGAAGTAACACTGTAAAGATGTTAAGTTCACTTTTGAAGGTTTATATCATGTGGCAGAGAAAAAATAGAAAATCTCCAAATGAGCTTATCTCACTCCAATGCGCAAGTAAACATAGAAAAACAGAAAACAAGTCCAAACAATGAAATAATTGCACAATTTTACACTGAGAGTCCAGAGGTAACATTGTAAAGATGTTATGTTAACTTTTTAAGGTTTATATCATGTGGCAAGAGAAAAAAATAGAAAATCTCCAAATGAGCTTATCTCACTCTAATGTACACATAAACATAGAAAAACACAAAACAAGTCCAAACAATGAAATAATTGCACAATTTTACACTGAGACTCCAGAAGTAACATTGTAAAGATGTTATGTTCACTTTTTAAGGTTTATATCATGTGGCAGGAGAAAAAAATAGAAAATCTCCAAATGAGCTTATCTCACTCTAATGTACACATAAACATAGAAAAACAGAAAACAAGTCCAAACAATGAAATAATTGCGCAATTTTACACTGAGAGTCCAGAGGTAACATTGTAAAGATGTTTTGTTCACTTTTTAAGGTTTATAGCATGTGGCAAGAGAAAAAAATAGAAAATCTCCAAATGAGCTTATCTCACTCTAATGTACACATAAACATAGAAAAACAGAAAACAAGTCCAAACAATGAAATAATTGCACAATTTTACACTGAGACTCCAGAAGTAACATTGTAAAGATGTTATGTTCACTTTTTAAGGTTTATATCATGTGGCAAGAGAAAAAAATGGAAAATCTCCAAATGAGCTTAACTCACTCTGATGTACACATAAACATAGAAAAACAGAAAACAAGTCCAAACAATGAAATAATTGCACAATGTTACACTGAGTGTCCAGAAGTAACATTGTAAAGATGTTATGTTCACTTTTTAAGGTTTATATCATGTGGCACGAGAAAAAAATAGAAAATCTCCAAATGAGCTTATCTCACTCTAATGTACACATAAACATAGAAAAACAGAAAACAAGTCCAAACAATGAAATAATTGCACAATTTTACACTGAGTGTCCAGAAGTAACATTGTAAAGATGTTATGTTTACTTTTTAAGGTTTATATCATGTGGCAGGAGAAAAAAATAGAAAATCTCCAAATGAGCTTAACTCACTCTGATGTACACATAAACATAGAAAAACAGAAAACAAGTCCAAACAATGAAATAATTGCTACATTTTACACTGAGTGTCCAGAAGTAACATTGTGAAGATGTTGAGTTCACTTTTTAAGGTTTATATCATGTGGCAGAGAAAAAAATAGAAAATCTCCAAATGAGCTTATCTCACTCCAATGCGCAAGTAAACATAGAAAAACAGAAAACAAGTCCAAACAATGAAATAATTGCACAATTTTACACTGAGTGTCCAGAAGTAACATTGTAAAGATGTTTTGTTCACTTTTTAAGGCTTATATCATGTGGCAGGAGAAAAAAATAGAATATCTCCAAATGAGCTTAACTCACTCTGATGTACACATAAACATAGAAAAACAGAAAACAAGTCCAAACAATGAAATAATTGCACAATTTTACACTGAGTGTCCAGAAGTAACATTGTAAAGATCTTAAGTTCACTTTTTAAGGTTTATATCATGTGGCAGGAGAAAAAAATAGAAAATCTCCAAATGAGCTTATCTCACTCTAATGTACACATAAACATAGAAAAACAGAAAACAAGTCCAAACAATGAAATAATTGCTAAATTTTACACTGAGTGTCCAGAAGTAACATTGTAAAGATGTTAAGTTCACTTTTTAAGGTTTATAGCATGTGGCAAGAGAAAAAAATAGAAAATCTCCAAATGAGCTTATCTCACTCTAATGTACACATAAACATAGAAAAACAGAAAACAAGTCCAAACAATGAAATAATTGCACAATTTTACACTGAGACTCCAGAAGTAACATTGTAAAGATGTTATGTTCACTTTTTAAGGTTTATATCATGTGGCAAGAGAAAAAAATGGAAAATCTCCAAATGAGCTTAACTCACTCTGATGTACACATAAACATAGAAAAACAGAAAACAAGTCCAAACAATGAAATAATTGCACAATGTTACACTGAGTGTCCAGAAGTAACATTGTAAAGATGTTATGTTCACTTTTTAAGGTTTATATCATGTGGCACGAGAAAAAAATAGAAAATCTCCAAATGAGCTTATCTCACTCTAATGTACACATAAACATAGAAAAACAGAAAACAAGTCCAAACAATGAAATAATTGCACAATTTTACACTGAGTGTCCAGAAGTAACATTGTAAAGATGTTATGTTTACTTTTTAAGGTTTATATCATGTGGCAGGAGAAAAAAATAGAAAATCTCCAAATGAGCTTAACTCACTCTGATGTACACATAAACATAGAAAAACAGAAAACAAGTCCAAACAATGAAATAATTGCTACATTTTACACTGAGTGTCCAGAAGTAACATTGTGAAGATGTTGAGTTCACTTTTTAAGGTTTATATCATGTGGCAGAGAAAAAAATAGAAAATCTCCAAATGAGCTTATCTCACTCCAATGCGCAAGTAAACATAGAAAAACAGAAAACAAGTCCAAACAATGAAATAATTGCACAATTTTACACTGAGTGTCCAGAAGTAACATTGTAAAGATGTTTTGTTCACTTTTTAAGGTTTATATCATGTGGCAGGAGAAAAAAATAGAATATCTCCAAATGAGCTTAACTCACTCTGATGTACACATAAACATAGAAAAACAGAAAACAAGTCCAAACAATGAAATAATTGCACAATTTTACACTGAGTGTCCAGAAGTAACATTGTAAAGATCTTAAGTTCACTTTTTAAGGTTTATATCATGTGGCAGGAGAAAAAAATAGAAAATCTCCAAATGAGCTTATCTCACTCTAATGTACACATAAACATAGAAAAACAGAAAACAAGTCCAAACAATGAAATAATTGCACAATTTTACACTGAGTGTCCAGAAGTAACACTGTAAAGATGTTAAGTTCACTTTTGAAGGTTTATATCATGTGGCAGAGAAAAAATAGAAAATCTCCAAATGAGCTTATCTCACTCCAATGCGCAAGTAAACATAGAAAAACAGAAAACAAGTCCAAACAATGAAATAATTGCACAATTTTACACTGAGAGTCCAGAGGTAACATTGTAAAGATGTTATGTTAACTTTTTAAGGTTTATATCATGTGGCAAGAGAAAAAAATAGAAAATCTCCAAATGAGCTTATCTCACTCTAATGTACACATAAACATAGAAAAACACAAAACAAGTCCAAACAATGAAATAATTGCACAATTTTACACTGAGACTCCAGAAGTAACATTGTAAAGATGTTATGTTCACTTTTTAAGGTTTATATCATGTGGCAGGAGAAAAAAATAGAAAATCTCCAAATGAGCTTATCTCACTCTAATGTACACATAAACATAGAAAAACAGAAAACAAGTCCAAACAATGAAATAATTGCGCAATTTTACACTGAGAGTCCAGAGGTAACATTGTAAAGATGTTTTGTTCACTTTTTAAGGTTTATAGCATGTGGCAAGAGAAAAAAATAGAAAATCTCCAAATGAGCTTATCTCACTCTAATGTACACATAAACATAGAAAAACAGAAAACAAGTCCAAACAATGAAATAATTGCACAATTTTACACTGAGACTCCAGAAGTAACATTGTAAAGATGTTATGTTCACTTTTTAAGGTTTATATCATGTGGCAAGAGAAAAAAATGGAAAATCTCCAAATGAGCTTAACTCACTCTGATGTACACATAAACATAGAAAAACAGAAAACAAGTCCAAACAATGAAATAATTGCACAATGTTACACTGAGTGTCCAGAAGTAACATTGTAAAGATGTTATGTTCACTTTTTAAGGTTTATATCATGTGGCACGAGAAAAAAATAGAAAATCTCCAAATGAGCTTATCTCACTCTAATGTACACATAAACATAGAAAAACAGAAAACAAGTCCAAACAATGAAATAATTGCACAATTTTACACTGAGTGTCCAGAAGTAACATTGTAAAGATGTTATGTTTACTTTTTAAGGTTTATATCATGTGGCAGGAGAAAAAAATAGAAAATCTCCAAATGAGCTTAACTCACTCTGATGTACACATAAACATAGAAAAACAGAAAACAAGTCCAAACAATGAAATAATTGCTACATTTTACACTGAGTGTCCAGAAGTAACATTGTGAAGATGTTGAGTTCACTTTTTAAGGTTTATATCATGTGGCAGAGAAAAAAATAGAAAATCTCCAAATGAGCTTATCTCACTCCAATGCGCAAGTAAACATAGAAAAACAGAAAACAAGTCCAAACAATGAAATAATTGCACAATTTTACACTGAGTGTCCAGAAGTAACATTGTAAAGATGTTTTGTTCACTTTTTAAGGTTTATATCATGTGGCAGGAGAAAAAAATAGAATATCTCCAAATGAGCTTAACTCACTCTGATGTACACATAAACATAGAAAAACAGAAAACAAGTCCAAACAATGAAATAATTGCACAATTTTACACTGAGTGTCCAGAAGTAACATTGTAAAGATCTTAAGTTCACTTTTTAAGGTTTATATCATGTGGCAGGAGAAAAAAATAGAAAATCTCCAAATGAGCTTATCTCACTCTAATGTACACATAAACATAGAAAAACAGAAAACAAGTCCAAACAATGAAATAATTGCTAAATTTTACACTGAGTGTCCAGAAGTAACATTGTAAAGATGTTAAGTTCACTTTTTAAGGTTTATATCATGTGGCAGGAGAAAAAAATAGAAAATCTCCAAATGAGTTAACTCACTCTGATGTACACATAAACATAGAAAAACAGAAAACAAGTCCAAACAATGAAATAATTGCACAATTTTACACTGAGACTCCAGAAGTAACATTGTAAAGATGTTATGTTCACTTTTTAAGGTTTATATCATGTGGCAAGAGAAAAAAATGGAAAATCTCCAAATGAGCTTATCTCACTCTGATGTACACATAAACATAGAAAAACAGAAAACAAGTCCAAACAATGAAATAATTGCTACATTTTACACTGAGAGTCCAGAGGTAACATTGTAAAGATGTTTTGTTCACTTTTTAAGGTTTATATCATGTGGCAAGAGAAAAAAATAGAAAATCTCCAAATGAGCTTATCTCACTCTAATGTACACATAAACATAGAAAAACAGAAAACAAGTCCAAACAATGAAATAATTGCACAATTTTACACTGAGACTCCAGAAGTAACATTGTAAAGATGTTATGTTCACTTTTTAAGGTTTATATCATGTGGCAAGAGAAAAAAATGGAAAATCTCCAAATGAGCTTAACTCACTCTGATGTACACATAAACATAGAAAAACAGAAAACAAGTCCAAACAATGAAATAATTGCACAATGTTACACTGAGTGTCCAGAAGTAACATTGTAAAGATGTTATGTTCACTTTTTAAGGTTTATATCATGTGGCACGAGAAAAAAATAGAAAATCTCCAAATGAGCTTATCTCACTCTAGTGTACACATAAACATAGAAAAACAGAAAACAAGTCCAAACAATGAAATAATTGCACAATTTTACACTGAGTGTCCAGAAGTAACATTGTAAAGATGTTATGTTTACTTTTTAAGGTTTATATCATGTGGCAGGAGAAAAAAATAGAAAATCTCCAAATGAGCTTAACTCACTCTGATGTACACATAAACATAGAAAAACAGAAAACAAGTCCAAACAATGAAATAATTGCTACATTTTACACTGAGTGTCCAGAAGTAACATTGTGAAGATGTTGAGTTCACTTTTTAAGGTTTATATCATGTGGCAGGAGAAAAAAATGGAAAATCTCCAAATGAGCTTAACTCACTCTGATGTACACATAAACATAGAAAAACAGAAAACAAGTCCAAACAATGAAATAATTGCACAATTTTACACTGAGTGTCCAGAAGTAACACTGTAAAGATGTTAAGTTCACTTTTTAAGGTTTATATCATGTGGCAGAGAAAAAATAGAAAATCTCCAAATGAGCTTATCTCACTCCAATGCGCAAGTAAACATAGAAAAACAGAAAACAAGTCCAAACAATGAAATAATTGCACAATTTTACACTGAGAGTCCAGAGGTAACATTGTAAAGATGTTATGTTAACTTTTTAAGGTTTATATCATGTGGCAAGAGAAAAAAATAGAAAATCTCCAAATGAGCTTATCTCACTCTAATGTACACATAAACATAGAAAAACAGAAAACAAGTCCAAACAATGAAATAATTGCTACATTTTACACTGAGTGTCCTAAAGTAACATTGTAAAGATGTTAAGTTAACTTTTTAAGTTTTATAGCATGTGGCAAGAGAAAAAAATGGAAAATCTCCAAATGAGCTTAACTCACTCTGATGTACACATAAACATAGAAAAACAGAAAACAAGTCCAAACAATGAAATAATTGCACAATTTTACACTGAGTGTCCAGAAGTAACATTGTAAAGATGTTATGTTTACTTTTTAAGGTTTATATCATGTGGCAGGAGAAAAAAATATAAAATCTTCAAATGAGCTTAACTCACTCTGATGTACACATAAACATAGAAAAACAGAAAACAAGTCCAAACAATGAAAAAATTGCTACATTTTACACTGAGTGTCCAGAAGTAGCATTGTAAAGATGTTAAGTTCACTTTTTAAGGTTTATATCATGTGGCAGGAGAAAAAAATAGAAAATCTCCAAATGAGCTTATCTCACTCTAATGTACACATAAACATAGAAAAACAGAAAACAAGTCCAAACAATGAAATAATTGCACAATTTTACACTGAGACTCCAGAAGTAACATTGTAAAGATGTTATGTTCACTTTTTAAGGTTTATATCATGTGGCAAGAGAAAAAAATGGAAAATCTCCAAATGAGCTTAACTCACTCTGATGTACACATAAACATAGAAAAACAGAAAACAAGTCCAAACAATGAAATAATTGCACAATGTTACACTGAGTGTCCAGAAGTAACATTGTAAAGATGTTATGTTCACTTTTTAAGGTTTATATCATGTGGCACGAGAAAAAAATAGAAAATCTCCAAATGAGCTTATCTCACCCTAATGTACACATAAACATAGAAAAACAGAAAACAAGTCCAAACAATGAAATAATTGCACAATTTTACACTGAGTGTCCAGAAGTAACATTGTAAAGATGTTATGTTTACTTTTTAAGGTTTATATCATGTGGCAGGAGAAAAAAATGGAAAATCTCCAAATGAGCTTAACTCACTCTGATGTACACATAAACATAGAAAAACAGAAAACAAGTCCAAACAATGAAATAATTGCACAATTTTACACTGAGTGTCCAGAAGTAACACTGTAAAGATGTTAAGTTCACTTTTTAAGGTTTATATCATGTGGCAGAGAAAAAATAGAAAATCTCCAAATGAGCTTATCTCACTCCAATGCGCAAGTAAACATAGAAAAACAGAAAACAAGTCCAAACAATGAAATAATTGCACAATTTTACACTGAGAGTCCAGAGGTAACACTGTAAAGATGTTATGTTCACTTTTTAAGGTTTATATCATGTGGCAAGAGAAAAAAATAGAAAATCTCCAAATGAGCTTATCTCACTCTAATGTACACATAAACATAGAAAAACACAAAACAAGTCCAAACAATGAAATAATTGCACAATTTTACACTGAGACTCCAGAAGTAACATTGTAAAGATGTTATGTTCACTTTTTAAGGTTTATATCATGTGGCAGGAGAAAAAAATAGAAAATCTCCAAATGAGCTTATCTCACTCTAATGTACACATAAACATAGAAAAACAGAAAACAAGTCCAAACAATGAAATAATTGCGCAATTTTACACTGAGAGTCCAGAGGTAACATTGTAAAGATGTTTTGTTCACTTTTTAAGGTTTATAGCATGTGGCAAGAGAAAAAAATAGAAAATCTCCAAATGAGCTTATCTCACTCTAATGTACACATAAACATAGAAAAACAGAAAACAAGTCCAAACAATGAAATAATTGCACAATTTTACACTGAGACTCCAGAAGTAACATTGTAAAGATGTTATGTTCACTTTTTAAGGTTTATATCATGTGGCAAGAGAAAAAAATGGAAAATCTCCAAATGAGCTTAACTCACTCTGATGTACACATAAACATAGAAAAACAGAAAACAAGTCCAAACAATGAAATAATTGCACAATGTTACACTGAGTGTCCAGAAATAACATTGTAAAGATGTTATGTTCACTTTTTAAGGTTTATATCATGTGGCACGAGAAAAAAATAGAAAATCTCCAAATGAGCTTATCTCACTCTAGATAAACATAGAAAAACAGAAAACAAGTCCAAACAATGAAATAATTGCACAATTTTACACTGAGTGTCCAGAAGTAACATTGTAAAGATGTTATGTTTACTTTTTAAGGTTTATATCATGTGGCAGGAGAAAAAAATAGAAAATCTCCAAATGAGCTTAACTCACTCTGATGTACACATAAACATAGAAAAACAGAAAACAAGTCCAAACAATGAAATAATTGCTACATTTTACACTGAGTGTCCAGAAGTAACATTGTGAAGATGTTGAGTTCACTTTTTAAGGTTTATATCATGTGGCAGAGAAAAAAATAGAAAATCTCCAAATGAGCTTATCTCACTCCAATGCGCAAGTAAACATAGAAAAACAGAAAACAAGTCCAAACAATGAAATAATTGCACAATTTTACACTGAGTGTCCAGAAGTAACATTGTAAAGATGTTTTGTTCACTTTTTAAGGCTTATATCATGTGGCAGGAGAAAAAAATAGAATATCTCCAAATGAGCTTAACTCACTCTGATGTACACATAAACATAGAAAAACAGAAAACAAGTCCAAACAATGAAATAATTGCACAATTTTACACTGAGTGTCCAGAAGTAACATTGTAAAGATGTTTTGTTCACTTTTTAAGGCTTATATCATGTGGCAGGAGAAAAAAATAGAATATCTCCAAATGAGCTTAACTCACTCTGATGTACACATAAACATAGAAAAACAGAAAACAAGTCCAAACAATGAAATAATTGCACAATTTTACACTGAGTGTCCAGAAGTAACATTGTAAAGATGTTAAGTTCACTTTTTAAGGTTTATATCATGTGGCAGGAGAAAAAAATAGAAAATCTCCAAATGAGTTAACTCACTCTGATGTACACATAAACATAGAAAAACAGAAAACAAGTCCAAACAATGAAATAATTGCACAATTTTACACTGAGACTCCAGAAGTAACATTGTAAAGATGTTTTGTTCACTTTTTAAGGTTTATATCATGTGGCAAGAGAAAAAAATAGAAAATCTCCAAATGAGCTTATCTCACTCTAATGTACACATAAACATAGAAAAACAGAAAACAAGTCCAAACAATGAAATAATTGCACAATTTTACACTGAGACTCCAGAAGTAACACTGTAAAGATGTTATGTTCACTTTTTAAGGTTTATATCATGTGGCAAGAGAAAAAAATAGAAAATCTCCAAATGAGCTTATCTCACTCTAATGTACACATAAACATAGAAAAACACAAAACAAGTCCAAACAATGAAATAATTGCACAATTTTACACTGAGACTCCAGAAGTAACATTGTAAAGATGTTATGTTCACTTTTTAAGGTTTATATCATGTGGCAGGAGAAAAAAATAGAAAATCTCCAAATGAGCTTATCTCACTCTAATGTACACATAAACATAGAAAAACAGAAAACAAGTCCAAACAATGAAATAATTGCGCAATTTTACACTGAGAGTCCAGAGGTAACATTGTAAAGATGTTTTGTTCACTTTTTAAGGTTTATAGCATGTGGCAAGAGAAAAAAATAGAAAATCTCCAAATGAGCTTATCTCACTCTAATGTACACATAAACATAGAAAAACAGAAAACAAGTCCAAACAATGAAATAATTGCACAATTTTACACTGAGACTCCAGAAGTAACATTGTAAAGATGTTATGTTCACTTTTTAAGGTTTATATCATGTGGCAAGAGAAAAAAATGGAAAATCTCCAAATGAGCTTAACTCACTCTGATGTACACATAAACATAGAAAAACAGAAAACAAGTCCAAACAATGAAATAATTGCACAATGTTACACTGAGTGTCCAGAAGTAACATTGTAAAGATGTTATGTTCACTTTTTAAGGTTTATATCATGTGGCACGAGAAAAAAATAGAAAATCTCCAAATGAGCTTATCTCACTCTAATGTACACATAAACATAGAAAAACAGAAAACAAGTCCAAACAATGAAATAATTGCACAATTTTACACTGAGTGTCCAGAAGTAACATTGTAAAGATGTTATGTTTACTTTTTAAGGTTTATATCATGTGGCAGGAGAAAAAAATAGAAAATCTCCAAATGAGCTTAACTCACTCTGATGTACACATAAACATAGAAAAACAGAAAACAAGTCCAAACAATGAAATAATTGCTACATTTTACACTGAGTGTCCAGAAGTAACATTGTGAAGATGTTGAGTTCACTTTTTAAGGTTTATATCATGTGGCAGAGAAAAAAATAGAAAATCTCCAAATGAGCTTATCTCACTCCAATGCGCAAGTAAACATAGAAAAACAGAAAACAAGTCCAAACAATGAAATAATTGCACAATTTTACACTGAGTGTCCAGAAGTAACATTGTAAAGATGTTTTGTTCACTTTTTAAGGTTTATATCATGTGGCAGGAGAAAAAAATAGAATATCTCCAAATGAGCTTAACTCACTCTGATGTACACATAAACATAGAAAAACAGAAAACAAGTCCAAACAATGAAATAATTGCACAATTTTACACTGAGTGTCCAGAAGTAACATTGTAAAGATCTTAAGTTCACTTTTTAAGGTTTATATCATGTGGCAGGAGAAAAAAATAGAAAATCTCCAAATGAGCTTATCTCACTCTAATGTACACATAAACATAGAAAAACAGAAAACAAGTCCAAACAATGAAATAATTGCTAAATTTTACACTGAGTGTCCAGAAGTAACATTGTAAAGATGTTAAGTTCACTTTTTAAGGTTTATATCATGTGGCAGGAGAAAAAAATAGAAAATCTCCAAATGAGTTAACTCACTCTGATGTACACATAAACATAGAAAAACAGAAAACAAGTCCAAACAATGAAATAATTGCACAATTTTACACTGAGACTCCAGAAGTAACATTGTAAAGATGTTATGTTCACTTTTTAAGGTTTATATCATGTGGCAAGAGAAAAAAATGGAAAATCTCCAAATGAGCTTATCTCACTCTGATGTACACATAAACATAGAAAAACAGAAAACAAGTCCAAACAATGAAATAATTGCTACATTTTACACTGAGAGTCCAGAGGTAACATTGTAAAGATGTTTTGTTCACTTTTTAAGGTTTATATCATGTGGCAAGAGAAAAAAATAGAAAATCTCCAAATGAGCTTATCTCACTCTAATGTACACATAAACATAGAAAAACAGAAAACAAGTCCAAACAATGAAATAATTGCACAATTTTACACTGAGACTCCAGAAGTAACATTGTAAAGATGTTATGTTCACTTTTTAAGGTTTATATCATGTGGCAAGAGAAAAAAATGGAAAATCTCCAAATGAGCTTAACTCACTCTGATGTACACATAAACATAGAAAAACAGAAAACAAGTCCAAACAATGAAATAATTGCACAATGTTACACTGAGTGTCCAGAAGTAACATTGTAAAGATGTTATGTTCACTTTTTAAGGTTTATATCATGTGGCACGAGAAAAAAATAGAAAATCTCCAAATGAGCTTATCTCACTCTAGTGTACACATAAACATAGAAAAACAGAAAACAAGTCCAAACAATGAAATAATTGCACAATTTTACACTGAGTGTCCAGAAGTAACATTGTAAAGATGTTATGTTTACTTTTTAAGGTTTATATCATGTGGCAGGAGAAAAAAATAGAAAATCTCCAAATGAGCTTAACTCACTCTGATGTACACATAAACATAGAAAAACAGAAAACAAGTCCAAACAATGAAATAATTGCTACATTTTACACTGAGTGTCCAGAAGTAACATTGTGAAGATGTTGAGTTCACTTTTTAAGGTTTATATCATGTGGCAGGAGAAAAAAATGGAAAATCTCCAAATGAGCTTAACTCACTCTGATGTACACATAAACATAGAAAAACAGAAAACAAGTCCAAACAATGAAATAATTGCACAATTTTACACTGAGTGTCCAGAAGTAACACTGTAAAGATGTTAAGTTCACTTTTTAAGGTTTATATCATGTGGCAGAGAAAAAATAGAAAATCTCCAAATGAGCTTATCTCACTCCAATGCGCAAGTAAACATAGAAAAACAGAAAACAAGTCCAAACAATGAAATAATTGCACAATTTTACACTGAGAGTCCAGAGGTAACATTGTAAAGATGTTATGTTAACTTTTTAAGGTTTATATCATGTGGCAAGAGAAAAAAATAGAAAATCTCCAAATGAGCTTATCTCACTCTAATGTACACATAAACATAGAAAAACACAAAACAAGTCCAAACAATGAAATAATTGCACAATTTTACACTGAGACTCCAGAAGTAACATTGTAAAGATGTTATGTTCACTTTTTAAGGTTTATATCATGTGGCAGGAGAAAAAAATAGAAAATCTCCAAATGAGCTTATCTCACTCCAATGCTCAAGTAAACATAGAAAAACAGAAAACAAGTCCAAACAATGAAATAATTGCTACATTTTACACTGAGTGTCCTAAAGTAACATTGTAAAGATGTTAAGTTAACTTTTTAAGTTTTATAGCATGTGGCAAGAGAAAAAAATGGAAAATCTCCAAATGAGCTTAACTCACTCTGATGTACACATAAACATAGAAAAACAGAAAACAAGTCCAAACAATGAAATAATTGCACAATTTTACACTGAGTGTCCAGAAGTAACATTGTAAAGATGTTATGTTTACTTTTTAAGGTTTATATCATGTGGCAGGAGAAAAAAATATAAAATCTTCAAATGAGCTTAACTCACTCTGATGTACACATAAACATAGAAAAACAGAAAACAAGTCCAAACAATGAAAAAATTGCTACATTTTACACTGAGTGTCCAGAAGTAGCATTGTAAAGATGTTAAGTTCACTTTTTAAGGTTTATATCATGTGGCAGGAGAAAAAAATAGAAAATCTCCAAATGAGCTTATCTCACTCTAATGTACACATAAACATAGAAAAACAGAAAACAAGTCCAAACAATGAAATAATTGCACAATTTTACACTGAGACTCCAGAAGTAACATTGTAAAGATGTTATGTTCACTTTTTAAGGTTTATATCATGTGGCAAGAGAAAAAAATGGAAAATCTCCAAATGAGCTTAACTCACTCTGATGTACACATAAACATAGAAAAACAGAAAACAAGTCCAAACAATGAAATAATTGCACAATGTTACACTGAGTGTCCAGAAGTAACATTGTAAAGATGTTATGTTCACTTTTTAAGGTTTATATCATGTGGCACGAGAAAAAAATAGAAAATCTCCAAATGAGCTTATCTCACCCTAATGTACACATAAACATAGAAAAACAGAAAACAAGTCCAAACAATGAAATAATTGCACAATTTTACATTGAGTGTCCAGAAGTAACATTGTAAAGATGTTATGTTTACTTTTTAAGGTTTATATCATGTGGCAGGAGAAAAAAATGGAAAATCTCCAAATGAGCTTATCTCACTCCAATGCGCAAGTAAACATAGAAAAACAGAAAACAAGTCCAAACAATGAAATAATTGCACAATTTTACACTGAGAGTCCAGAGGTAACATTGTAAAGATGTTATGTTCACTTTTTAAGGTTTATATCATGTGGCAAGAGAAAAAAATAGAAAATCTCCAAATGAGCTTATCTCACTCTAATGTACACATAAACATAGAAAAACACAAAACAAGTCCAAACAATGAAATAATTGCACAATTTTACACTGAGACTCCAGAATTAACATTGTAAAGATGTTATGTTCACTTTTTAAGGTTTATATCATGTGGCAGGAGAAAAAAATAGAAAATCTCCAAATGAGCTTATCTCACTCCAATGCTCAAGTAAACATAGAAAAACAGAAAACAAGTCCAAACAATGAAATAATTGCTACATTTTACACTGAGTGTCCTAAAGTAACATTGTAAAGATGTTAAGTTAACTTTTTAAGTTTTATAGCATGTGGCAAGAGAAAAAAATGGAAAATCTCCAAATGAGCTTAACTCACTCTGATGTACACATAAACATAGAAAAACAGAAAACAAGTCCAAACAATGAAATAATTGCACAATTTTACACTGAGTGTCCAGAAGTAACATTGTAAAGATGTTATGTTTACTTTTTAATGTTTATATCATGTGGCAGGAGAAAAAAATATAAAATCTTCAAATGAGCTTAACTCACTCTGATGTACACATAAACATAGAAAAACAGAAAACAAGTCCAAACAATGAAAAAATTGCTACATTTTACACTGAGTGTCCAGAAGTAGCATTGTAAAGATGTTAAGTTCACTTTTTAAGGTTTATATCATGTGGCAGGAGAAAAAAATAGAAAATCTCCAAATGAGCTTATCTCACTCTAATGTACACATAAACATAGAAAAACAGAAAACAAGTCCAAACAATGAAATAATTGCACAATTTTACACTGAGACTCCAGAAGTAACATTGTAAAGATGTTATGTTCACTTTTTAAGGTTTATATCATGTGGCAAGAGAAAAAAATGGAAAATCTCCAAATGAGCTTAACTCACTCTGATGTACACATAAACATAGAAAAACAGAAAACAAGTCCAAACAATGAAATAATTGCACAATTTTACACTGAGTGTGCAGAACTAACATTGTACAGATGTTAAGTTCACTTTTTAAGGTTTATATCATGTGGCAGAGAAAAAAATAGAAAATCTCCAAATGAGCTTATCTCACTCCAATGCGCAAGTAAACATAGAAAAACAGAAAACAAGTCCAAACAATGAAATAATTGCACAATTTTACACTGAGTGTCCAGAAGTAACATTGTAAAGATGTTATGTTCACTTTTTAAGGTTTATATCATGTGGCAAGAGAAAAAAATGGAAAATCTCCAAATGAGCTTAACTCACTCTGATGTACACATAAACATAGAAAAACAGAAAACAAGTCCAAACAATGAAATAATTGCACAATGTTACACTGAGTGTCCAGAAGTAACATTGTAAAGATGTTATGTTCACTTTTTAAGGTTTATATCATGTGGCACGAGAAAAAAATAGAAAATCTCCAAATGAGCTTATCTCACCCTAATGTACACATAAACATAGAAAAACAGAAAACAAGTCCAAACAATGAAATAATTGCACAATTTTACATTGAGTGTCCAGAAGTAACATTGTAAAGATGTTATGTTTACTTTTTAAGGTTTATATCATGTGGCAGGAGAAAAAAATGGAAAATCTCCAAATGAGCTTATCTCACTCCAATGCGCAAGTAAACATAGAAAAACAGAAAACAAGTCCAAACAATGAAATAATTGCACAATTTTACACTGAGAGTCCAGAGGTAACATTGTAAAGATGTTATGTTCACTTTTTAAGGTTTATATCATGTGGCAAGAGAAAAAAATAGAAAATCTCCAAATGAGCTTATCTCACTCTAATGTACACATAAACATAGAAAAACACAAAACAAGTCCAAACAATGAAATAATTGCACAATTTTACACTGAGACTCCAGAATTAACATTGTAAAGATGTTATGTTCACTTTTTAAGGTTTATATCATGTGGCAGGAGAAAAAAATAGAAAATCTCCAAATGAGCTTATCTCACTCCAATGCTCAAGTAAACATAGAAAAACAGAAAACAAGTCCAAACAATGAAATAATTGCTACATTTTACACTGAGTGTCCTAAAGTAACATTGTAAAGATGTTAAGTTAACTTTTTAAGTTTTATAGCATGTGGCAAGAGAAAAAAATGGAAAATCTCCAAATGAGCTTAACTCACTCTGATGTACACATAAACATAGAAAAACAGAAAACAAGTCCAAACAATGAAATAATTGCACAATTTTACACTGAGTGTCCAGAAGTAACATTGTAAAGATGTTATGTTTACTTTTTAATGTTTATATCATGTGGCAGGAGAAAAAAATATAAAATCTTCAAATGAGCTTAACTCACTCTGATGTACACATAAACATAGAAAAACAGAAAACAAGTCCAAACAATGAAAAAATTGCTACATTTTACACTGAGTGTCCAGAAGTAGCATTGTAAAGATGTTAAGTTCACTTTTTAAGGTTTATATCATGTGGCAGGAGAAAAAAATAGAAAATCTCCAAATGAGCTTATCTCACTCTAATGTACACATAAACATAGAAAAACAGAAAACAAGTCCAAACAATGAAATAATTGCACAATTTTACACTGAGACTCCAGAAGTAACATTGTAAAGATGTTATGTTCACTTTTTAAGGTTTATATCATGTGGCAAGAGAAAAAAATGGAAAATCTCCAAATGAGCTTAACTCACTCTGATGTACACATAAACATAGAAAAACAGAAAACAAGTCCAAACAATGAAATAATTGCACAATTTTACACTGAGTGTGCAGAACTAACATTGTACAGATGTTAAGTTCACTTTTTAAGGTTTATATCATGTGGCAGAGAAAAAAATAGAAAATCTCCAAATGAGCTTATCTCACTCCAATGCGCAAGTAAACATAGAAAAACAGAAAACAAGTCCAAACAATGAAATAATTGCACAATTTTACACTGAGTGTCCAGAAGTAACATTGTAAAGATGTTTTGTTCACTTTTTAAGGTTTATATCATGTGGCAGGAGAAAAAAATAGAATATCTCCAAATGAGCTTAACTCACTCTGATGTACACATAAACATAGAAAAACAGAAAACAAGTCCAAACAATGAAATAATTGCACAATTTTACACTGAGTGTCCAGAAGTAACATTGTAAAGATCTTAAGTTCACTTTTTAAGGTTTATATCATGTGGCAGGAGAAAAAAATAGAAAATCTCCAAATGAGCTTATCTCACTCTAATGTACACATAAACATAGAAAAACAGAAAACAAGTCCAAACAATGAAATAATTGCTAAATTTTACACTGAGTGTCCAGAAGTAACATTGTAAAGATGTTAAGTTCACTTTTTAAGGTTTATATCATGTGGCAGGAGAAAAAAATAGAAAATCTCCAAATGAGTTAACTCACTCTGATGTACACATAAACATAGAAAAACAGAAAACAAGTCCAAACAATGAAATAATTGCACAATTTTACACTGAGTGTCCAGAAGTAACATTGTAAAGATCTTAAGTTCACTTTTTAAGGTTTATATCATGTGGCAGGAGAAAAAAATAGAAAATCTCCAAATGAGCTTATCTCACTCTAATGTACACATAAACATAGAAAAACAGAAAACAAGTCCAAACAATGAAATAATTGCTAAATTTTACACTGAGTGTCCAGAAGTAACATTGTAAAGATGTTAAGTTCACTTTTTAAGGTTTATATCATGTGGCAGGAGAAAAAAATAGAAAATCTCCAAATGAGTTAACTCACTCTGATGTACACATAAACATAGACAAACAGAAAACAAGTCCAAACAATGAAATAATTGCACAATTTTACACTGAGACTCCAGAAGTAACATTGTAAAGATGTTATGTTCACTTTTTAAGGTTTATATCATGTGGCAAGAGAAAAAAATGGAAGATCTCCAAATGAGCTTATCTCACTCTGATGTACACATAAACATAGAAAAACAGAAAACAAGTCCAAACAATGAAATAATTGCTACATTTTACACTGAGAGTCCAGAGGTAACATTGTAAAGATGTTTTGTTCACTTTTTAAGGTTTATATCATGTGGCAAGAGAAAAAAATAGAAAATCTCCAAATGAGCTTATCTCACTCTAATGTACACATAAACATAGAAAAACAGAAAACAAGTCCAAACAATGAAATAATTGCACAATTTTACACTGAGACTCCAGAAGTAACATTGTAAAGATGTTATGTTCACTTTTTAAGGTTTATATCATGTGGCAAGAGAAAAAAATGGAAAATCTCCAAATGAGCTTAACTCACTCTGATGTACACATAAACATAGAAAAACAGAAAACAAGTCCAAACAATGAAATAATTGCACAATTTTACACTGAGTGTGCAGAACTAACATTGTACAGATGTTAAGTTCACTTTTTAAGGTTTATATCATGTGGCAGAGAAAAAAATAGAAAATCTCCAAATGAGCTTATCTCACTCCAATGCGCAAGTAAACATAGAAAAACAGAAAACAAGTCCAAACAATGAAATAATTGCACAATTTTACACTGAGTGTCCAGAAGTAACATTGTAAAGATGTTTTGTTCACTTTTTAAGGTTTATATCATGTGGCAGGAGAAAAAAATAGAATATCTCCAAATGAGCTTAACTCACTCTGATGTACACATAAACATAGAAAAACAGAAAACAAGTCCAAACAATGAAATAATTGCACAATTTTACACTGAGTGTCCAGAAGTAACATTGTAAAGATCTTAAGTTCACTTTTTAAGGTTTATATCATGTGGCAGGAGAAAAAAATAGAAAATCTCCAAATGAGCTTATCTCACTCTAATGTACACATAAACATAGAAAAACAGAAAACAAGTCCAAACAATGAAATAATTGCTAAATTTTACACTGAGTGTCCAGAAGTAACATTGTAAAGATGTTAAGTTCACTTTTTAAGGTTTATATCATGTGGCAGGAGAAAAAAATAGAAAATCTCCAAATGAGTTAACTCACTCTGATGTACACATAAACATAGAAAAACAGAAAACAAGTCCAAACAATGAAATAATTGCACAATTTTACACTGAGTGTCCAGAAGTAACATTGTAAAGATCTTAAGTTCACTTTTTAAGGTTTATATCATGTGGCAGGAGAAAAAAATAGAAAATCTCCAAATGAGCTTATCTCACTCTAATGTACACATAAACATAGAAAAACAGAAAACAAGTCCAAACAATGAAATAATTGCTAAATTTTACACTGAGTGTCCAGAAGTAACATTGTAAAGATGTTAAGTTCACTTTTTAAGGTTTATATCATGTGGCAGGAGAAAAAAATAGAAAATCTCCAAATGAGTTAACTCACTCTGATGTACACATAAACATAGACAAACAGAAAACAAGTCCAAACAATGAAATAATTGCACAATTTTACACTGAGACTCCAGAAGTAACATTGTAAAGATGTTATGTTCACTTTTTAAGGTTTATATCATGTGGCAAGAGAAAAAAATGGAAGATCTCCAAATGAGCTTATCTCACTCTGATGTACACATAAACATAGAAAAACAGAAAACAAGTCCAAACAATGAAATAATTGCTACATTTTACACTGAGAGTCCAGAGGTAACATTGTAAAGATGTTTTGTTCACTTTTTAAGGTTTATATCATGTGGCAAGAGAAAAAAATAGAAAATCTCCAAATGAGCTTATCTCACTCTAATGTACACATAAACATAGAAAAACAGAAAACAAGTCCAAACAATGAAATAATTGCACAATTTTACACTGAGACTCCAGAAGTAACATTGTAAAGATGTTATGTTCACTTTTTAAGGTTTATATCATGTGGCAAGAGAAAAAAATGGAAAATCTCCAAATGAGCTTAACTCACTCTGATGTACACATAAACATAGAAAAACAGAAAACAAGTCCAAACAATGAAATAATTGCACAATGTTACACTGAGTGTCCAGAAGTAACATTGTAAAGATGTTATGTTCACTTTTTAAGGTTTATATCATGTGGCACGAGAAAAAAATAGAAAATCTCCAAATGAGCTTATCTCACTCTAGTGTACACATAAACATAGAAAAACAGAAAACAAGTCCAAACAATGAAATAATTGCACAATTTTACACTGAGTGTCCAGAAGTAACATTGTAAAGATGTTATGTTTACTTTTTAAGGTTTATATCATGTGGCAGGAGAAAAAAATAGAAAATCTCCAAATGAGCTTAACTCACTCTGATGTACACATAAACATAGAAAAACAGAAAACAAGTCCAAACAATGAAATAATTGCTACATTTTACACTGAGTGTCCAGAAGTAACATTGTGAAGATGTTGAGTTCACTTTTTAAGGTTTATATCATGTGGCAGGAGAAAAAAATGGAAAATCTCCAAATGAGCTTAACTCACTCTGATGTACACATAAACATAGAAAAACAGAAAACAAGTCCAAACAATGAAATAATTGCACAATTTTACACTGAGTGTCCAGAAGTAACACTGTAAAGATGTTAAGTTCACTTTTTAAGGTTTATATCATGTGGCAGAGAAAAAATAGAAAATCTCCAAATGAGCTTATCTCACTCCAATGCTCAAGTAAACATAGAAAAACAGAAAACAAGTCCAAACAATGAAATAATTGCACAATTTTACACTGAGAGTCCAGAGGTAACATTGTAAAGATGTTATGTTAACTTTTTAAGGTTTATATCATGTGGCAAGAGAAAAAAATAGAAAATCTCCAAATGAGCTTATCTCACTCTAATGTACACATAAACATAGAAAAACACAAAACAAGTCCAAACAATGAAATAATTGCACAATTTTACACTGAGACTCCAGAAGTAACATTGTAAAGATGTTATGTTCACTTTTTAAGGTTTATATCATGTGGCAGGAGAAAAAAATAGAAAATCTCCAAATGAGCTTATCTCACTCCAATGCTCAAGTAAACATAGAAAAACAGAAAACAAGTCCAAACAATGAAATAATTGCTACATTTTACACTGAGTGTCCTAAAGTAACATTGTAAAGATGTTAAGTTAACTTTTTAAGTTTTATAGCATGTGGCAAGAGAAAAAAATGGAAAATCTCCAAATGAGCTTAACTCACTCTGATGTACACATAAACATAGAAAAACAGAAAACAAGTCCAAACAATGAAATAATTGCACAATTTTACACTGAGTGTCCAGAAGTAACATTGTAAAGATGTTATGTTTACTTTTTAAGGTTTATATCATGTGGCAGGAGAAAAAAATATAAAATCTTCAAATGAGCTTAACTCACTCTGATGTACACATAAACATAGAAAAACAGAAAACAAGTCCAAACAATGAAAAAATTGCTACATTTTACACTGAGTGTCCAGAAGTAGCATTGTAAAGATGTTAAGTTCACTTTTTAAGGTTTATATCATGTGGCAGGAGAAAAAAATAGAAAATCTCCAAATGAGCTTATCTCACTCTAATGTACACATAAACATAGAAAAACAGAAAACAAGTCCAAACAATGAAATAATTGCACAATTTTACACTGAGACTCCAGAAGTAACATTGTAAAGATGTTATGTTCACTTTTTAAGGTTTATATCATGTGGCAAGAGAAAAAAATGGAAAATCTCCAAATGAGCTTAACTCACTCTGATGTACACATAAACATAGAAAAACAGAAAACAAGTCCAAACAATGAAATAATTGCACAATGTTACACTGAGTGTCCAGAAGTAACATTGTAAAGATGTTATGTTCACTTTTTAAGGTTTATATCATGTGGCACGAGAAAAAAATAGAAAATCTCCAAATGAGCTTATCTCACCCTAATGTACACATAAACATAGAAAAACAGAAAACAAGTCCAAACAATGAAATAATTGCACAATTTTACACTGAGTGTCCAGAAGTAACATTGTAAAGATGTTATGTTTACTTTTTAAGGTTTATATCATGTGGCAGGAGAAAAAAATGGAAAATCTCCAAATGAGCTTAACTCACTCTGATGTACACATAAACATAGAAAAACAGAAAACAAGTCCAAACAATGAAATAATTGCACAATTTTACACTGAGTGTCCAGAAGTAACACTGTAAAGATGTTAAGTTCACTTTTTAAGGTTTATATCATGTGGCAAGAGAAAAAAATGGAAAATCTCCAAATGAGCTTAACTCACTCTGATGTACACATAAACATAGAAAAACAGAAAACAAGTCCAAACAATGAAATAATTGCACAATTTTACACTGAGTGTCCAGAAGTAACATTGTAAAGATGTTATGTTCACTTTTTAAGGTTTATATCATGTGGCAAGAGAAAAAAATGGAAAATCTCCAAATGAGCTTAACTCACTCTGATGTACACATAAACATAGAAAAACAGAAAACAAGTCCAAACAATGAAATAATTGCACAATTTTACACTGAGTGTCCAGAAGTAACACTGTAAAGATGTTAAGTTCACTTTTTAAGGTTTGTATCATGTGGCAGAGAAAAAATAGAAAATCTCCAAATGAGCTTATCTCACTCCAATGCACAAGTAAACATAGAAAAACAGAAAACAAGTCCAAACAATGAAATAATTGCACAATTTTACACTGAGAGTCCAGAGGTAGCATTGTAAAGATGTTAAGTTCACTTTTTAAGGTTTATATCATGTGGCAGGAGAAAAAAATAGAAAATCTCCAAATGAGCTTATCTCACTCTAATGTACACATAAACATAGAAAAACAGAAAACAAGTCCAAACAATGAAATAATTGCACAATTTTACACTGAGACTCCAGAAGTAACATTGTAAAGATGTTATGTTCACTTTTTAAGGTTTATATCATGTGGCAAGAGAAAAAAATGGAAAATCTCCAAATGAGCTTAACTCACTCTGATGTACACATAAACATAGAAAAACAGAAAACAAGTCCAAACAATGAAATAATTGCACAATTTTACACTGAGTGTGCAGAACTAACATTGTACAGATGTTAAGTTCACTTTTTAAGGTTTATATCATGTGGCAGAGAAAAAAATAGAAAATCTCCAAATGAGCTTATCTCACTCCAATGCGCAAGTAAACATAGAAAAACAGAAAACAAGTCCAAACAATGAAATAATTGCACAATTTTACACTGAGTGTCCAGAAGTAACATTGTAAAGATGTTTTGTTCACTTTTTAAGGTTTATATCATGTGGCAGGAGAAAAAAATAGAATATCTCCAAATGAGCTTAACTCACTCTGATGTACACATAAACATAGAAAAACAGAAAACAAGTCCAAACAATGAAATAATTGCACAATTTTACACTGAGTGTCCAGAAGTAACATTGTAAAGATCTTAAGTTCACTTTTTAAGGTTTATATCATGTGGCAGGAGAAAAAAATAGAAAATCTCCAAATGAGCTTATCTCACTCTAATGTACACATAAACATAGAAAAACAGAAAACAAGTCCAAACAATGAAATAATTGCTAAATTTTACACCGAGTGTCCAGAAGTAACATTGTAAAGATGTTAAGTTCACTTTTTAAGGTTTATATCATGTGGCAGGAGAAAAAAATAGAAAATCTCCAAATGAGTTAACTCACTCTGATGTACACATAAACATAGAAAAACAGAAAACAAGTCCAAACAATGAAATAATTGCGCAATTTTACACTGAGAGTCCAGAGGTAACATTGTAAAGATGTTTTGTTCACTTTTTAAGGTTTATATCATGTGGCAAGAGAAAAAAATAGAAAATCTCCAAATGAGCTTATCTCACTCTAATGTACACATAAACATAGAAAAACAGAAAACAAGTCCAAACAATGAAATAATTGCACAATTTTACACTGAGACTCCAGAAGTAACATTGTAAAGATGCTATGTTCACTTTTTAAGGTTTATATCATGTGGCAAGAGAAAAAAATGGAAAATCTCCAAATGAGCTTAACTCACTCTGATGTACACATAAACATAGAAAAACAGAAAACAAGTCCAAACAATGAAATAATTGCACAATGTTACACTGAGTGTCCAGAAGTAACATTGTTCAGATGTTATGTTCACTTTTTAAGGTTTATATCATGTGGCACGAGAAAAAAATAGAAAATCTCCAAATGAGCTTATCTCACTCTAATGTACACATAAACATAGAAAAACAGAAAACAAGTCCAAACTGAAATAATTGCACAATTTTACACTGAGTGTCCAGAAGTAACATTGTAAAGATGTTATGTTTACTTTTTAAGGTTTATATCATGTGGCAGGAGAAAAAAATAGAAAATCTCCAAATGAGCTTAACTCACTCTGATGTACACATAAACATAGAAAAACAGAAAACAAGTCCAAACAATGAAATAATTGCTACATTTTACACTGAGTGTCCAGAAGTAACATTGTGAAGATGTTGAGTTCATTTTTAAGGTTTATATCATGTGGCAGGAGAAAAAAATGGAAAATCTCCAAATGAGCTTAACTCACTCTGATGTACACATAAACATAGAAAAACAGAAAACAAGTCCAAACAATGAAATAATTGCACAATTTTACACTGAGTGTCCAGAAGTAACACTGTAAAGATGTTAAGTTCACTTTTTAAGGTTTATATCATGTGGCAGAGAAAAAATAGAAAATCTCCAAATGAGCTTATCTCACTCCAATGCGCAAGTAAACATAGAAAAACAGAAAACAAGTCCAAACAATGAAATAATTGCACAATTTTACACTGAGAGTCCAGAGGTAACATTGTAAAGATGTTATGTTCACTTTTTAAGGTTTATATCATGTGACAAGAGAAAAAAATAGAAAATCTCCAAATGAGCTTATCTCACTCTAATGTACACATAAACATAGAAAAACAGAAAACAAGTCCAAACAATGAAATAATTGCACAATTTTACACTGAGACTCCAGAAGTAACATTGTAAAGATGTTATGTTCACTTTTTAAGGTTTATATCATGTGGCAGGAGAAAAAAATAGAAAATCTCCAAATGAGCTTATCTCACTCCAATGCGCAAGTAAACATAGAAAAACAGAAAACAAGTCCAAACAATGAAATAATTGCTACATTTTACACTGAGTGTCCTAAAGTAACATTGTAAAGAGGTTAAGTTAACTTTTTAAGTTTTATAGCATGTGGCAAGAGAAAAAAATGGAAAATCTCCAAATGAGCTTAACTCACTCTGATGTACACATAAACATAGAAAAACAGAAAAGAAGTCCAAACAATGAAATAATTGCACAATTTTACACTGAGTGTCCAGAAGTAACATTGTAAAGATGTTATGTTTACTTTTTAAGGTTTATATCATGTGGCAGGAGAAAAAAATATAAAATCTTCAAATGAGCTTATCTCACTCTGATGTACACATAAACATAGAAAAACAGAAAACAAGTCCAAACAATGAAAAAATTGCTACATTTTACACTGAGTGTCCAGAAGTAGCATTGTAAAGATGTTAAGTTCACTTTTTAAGGTTTATATCATGTGGCAGGAGAAAAAAATAGAAAATCTCCAAATGAGCTTATCTCACTCTAATGTACACATAAACATAGAAAAACAGAAAACAAGTCCAAACAATAAAATAATTGCACAATTTTACACTGAGACTCCAGAAGTAACATTGTAAAGATGTTATGTTCACTTTTTAAGGTTTATATCATGTGGCAAGAGAAAAAAATGGAAAATCTCCAAATGAGCTTAACTCACTCTGATGTACACATAAACATAGAAAAACAGAAAACAAGTCCAAACAATGAAATAATTGCACAATTTTACACTGAGTGTGCAGAAGTAACATTGTACAGATGTTAAGTTCACTTTTTAAGGTTTATATCATGTGGCAGAGAAAAAAATAGAAAATCTCCAAATGAGCTTATCTCACTCCAATGCGCAAGTAAACATAGAAAAACAGAAAACAAGTCCAAAAAAATGAAATAATTGCACAATTTTACACTGAGTGTCCAGAAGTAACATTGTAAAGATGTTTTGTTTACTTTTTAAGGTTTATATCATGTGGCAGGAGAAAAAAATTGAATATCTCCAAATGAGCTTAACTCACTCTGATGTACACATAAACATAGAAAAACAGAAAACAAGTCCAAACAATGAAATAATTGCACAATTTTACACTGAGTGTCCAGAATTAACATTGTAAAGATCTTAAGTTCACTTTTTAAGGTTTATATCATGTGGCAGGAAAAAAAATAGAAAATCTCCAAATGAGCTTATCTCACTCTAATGTACACATAAACATAGAAAAACAGAAATCAAGTCCAAACAATGAAATAATTGCACAATTTTACACTGAGAGTCCAGAAGTAACATTGTACAGATGTTAAGTTCACTTTTTAAGGTTTATATCATGTGGCAGGAGAAAAAAATAGAAAATCTCCAAATGAGCTTATCTCACTCTAATGTACACATAAACATAGAAAAACAGAAAACAAGTCCAAACAATGAAATAATTGCTAAATTTTACACTGAGTGTCCAGAAGTAACATTGTAAAGATGTTAAGTTCACTTTTTAAGGTTTATATCATGTGGCAGGAGAAAAAAATAGAAAATCTCCAAATGAGCTTATCTCACTCTGATGTACACATAAACATAGAAAAACAGAAAACAAGTCCAAACAATGAAATAATTGCTACATTTTACACTGAGTGTCCAAAAGTAACATTGTGAAGATGTTGAGTTCACTTTTTAAGGTTTATATCATGTGGCAGGAGAAAAAAATGGAAAATCTCCAAATGAGCTTAACTCACTCTGATGTACACATAAACATAGAAAAACAGAAAACAAGTCCAAACAATGAAATAATTGCACAATTTTACACTGAGTGTCCAGAAGTAACACTGTAAAGATGTTAAGTTCACTTTTTAAGGTTTATATCATGTGGCAGAGAAAAAATAGAAAATCTCCAAATGAGCTTATCTCACTCCAATAATGCGCAAGTAAACATAGAAAAACAGAAAACAAGTCCAAACAATGAAATAATTGCACAATTTTACACTGAGAGTCCAGAGGTAACATTGTAAAGATGTTTTGTTCACTTTTTAAGGTTTATATCATGTGGCAAGAGAAAAAAATAGAAAATCTCAAAATGAGCTTATCTCACTCTAATGTACACATAAACATAGAAAGACAGAAAACAAGTCCAAACAATGAAATAATTGCACAATTTTACACTGAGACTCCCGAAGTAACATTGTAAAGATGTTATGTTCACTTTTTAAGGTTTATATCATGTGGCAAGAGAAAAAAATGGAAAATCTCCAAATGAGCTTAACTCACTCTGATGTACACATAAACATAGAAAAACAGAAAACAAGTCCAAACAATGAAATAATTGCACAATGTTACACTGAGTGTCCAGAAGTAACATTGTAAAGATGTTATGTTCACTTTTTAAGGTTTATATCATGTGGCGGGAGAAAAAAATAGAAAATCTCCAAATGAGCTTATCTCACTCTTATGTACACATAAACATAGAAAAACAGAAAACAAGTCCAAACAATGAAATAATTGCACAATTTTACACTGAGTGTCCAGAAGTAACATTGTAAAGATGTTATGTTTACTTTTTAAGGTTTATATCATGTGGCAGGAGAAAAAAATAGAAAATCTCCAAATGAGCTTAACTCACTCTAGTGTACACATAAACATAGAAAAACAGAAAACAAGTCCAAACAATGAAATAATTGCACAATGTTACACTGAGTGTCCAGAAGTAACATTGTAAAGATGTTATGTTCACTTTTTAAGGTTTATATCATGTGGCACGAGAAAAAAATAGAAAATCTCCAAATGAGCTTATCTCACTCTAGTGTACACATAAACATAGAAAAACAGAAAACAAGTCCAAACAATGAAATAATTGCACAATTTTACACTGAGTGTCCAGAAGTAACATTGTAAAGATGTTATGTTTACTTTTTAAGGTTTATATCATGTGGCAGGAGAAAAAAATAGAAAATCTCCAAATGAGCTTAACTCACTCTGATGTACACATAAACATAGAAAAACAGAAAACAAGTCCAAACAATGAAATAATTGCTACATTTTACACTGAGTGTCCAGAAGTAACATTGTGAAGATGTTGAGTTCACTTTTTAAGGTTTATATCATGTGGCAGGAGAAGAAAATGGAAAATCTCCAAATGAGCTTAACTCACTCTGATGTACACATAAACATAGAAAAACAGAAAACAAGTCCAAACAATGAAATAATTGCACAATTTTACACTGAGTGTCCAGAAGTAACACTGTAAAGATGTTAAGTTCACTTTTTAAGGTTTATATCATGTGGCAGAGAAAAAATAGAAAATCTCCAAATGAGCTTATCTCACTCCAATGCGCAAGTAAACATAGAAAAACAGAAAACAAGTCCAAACAATGAAATAATTGCACAATTTTACACTGAGAGTCCAGAGGTAACATTGTAAAGATGTTATGTTAACTTTTTAAGGTTTATATCATGTGGCAAGAGAAAAAAATAGAAAATCTCCAAATGAGCTTATCTCACTCTAATGTACACATAAACATAGAAAAACACAAAACAAGTCCAAACAATGAAATAATTGCACAATTTTACACTGAGACTCCAGAAGTAACATTGTAAAGATGTTATGTTCACTTTTTAAGGTTTATATCATGTGGCAGGAGAAAAAAATAGAAAATCTCCAAATGAGCTTATCTCACTCCAATGCTCAAGTAAACATAGAAAAACAGAAAACAAGTCCAAACAATGAAATAATTGCTACATTTTACACTGAGTGTCCTAAAGTAACATTGTAAAGATGTTAAGTTAACTTTTTAAGTTTTATAGCATGTGGCAAGAGAAAAAAATGGAAAATCTCCAAATGAGCTTAACTCACTCTGATGTACACATAAACATAGAAAAACAGAAAACAAGTCCAAACAATGAAATAATTGCACAATTTTACACTGAGTGTCCAGAAGTAACATTGTAAAGATGTTATGTTTACTTTTTAAGGTTTATATCATGTGGCAGGAGAAAAAAATATAAAATCTTCAAATGAGCTTAACTCACTCTGATGTACACATAAACATAGAAAAACAGAAAACAAGTCCAAACAATGAAAAAATTGCTACATTTTACACTGAGTGTCCAGAAGTAGCATTGTAAAGATGTTAAGTTCACTTTTTAAGGTTTATATCATGTGGCAGGAGAAAAAAATAGAAAATCTCCAAATGAGCTTATCTCACTCTAATGTACACATAAACATAGAAAAACAGAAAACAAGTCCAAACAATGAAATAATTGCACAATTTTACACTGAGACTCCAGAAGTAACATTGTAAAGATGTTATGTTCACTTTTTAAGGTTTATATCATGTGGCAAGAGAAAAAAATGGAAAATCTCCAAATGAGCTTAACTCACTCTGATGTACACATAAACATAGAAAAACAGAAAACAAGTCCAAACAATGAAATAATTGCACAATGTTACACTGAGTGTCCAGAAGTAACATTGTAAAGATGTTATGTTCACTTTTTAAGGTTTATTTCATGTGGCACGAGAAAAAAATAGAAAATCTCCAAATGAGCTTATCTCACCCTAATGTACACATAAACATAGAAAAACAGAAAACAAGTCCAAACAATGAAATAATTGCACAATTTTACACTGAGTGTCCAGAAGTAACATTGTAAAGATGTTATGTTTACTTTTTAAGGTTTATATCATGTGGCAGGAGAAAAAAATGGAAAATCTCCAAATGAGCTTATCTCACTCCAATGCGCAAGTAAACATAGAAAAACAGAAAACAAGTCCAAACAATGAAATAATTGCACAATTTTACACTGAGAGTCCAGAGGTTACATTGTAAAGATGTTATGTTCACTTTTTAAGGTTTATATCATGTGGCAAGAGAAAAAAATAGAAAATCTCCAAATGAGCTTATCTCACTCTAATGTACACATAAACATAGAAAAACACAAAACAAGTCCAAACAATGAAATAATTGCACAATTTTACACTGAGACTCCAGAATTAACATTGTAAAGATGTTATGTTCACTTTTTAAGGTTTATATCATGTGGCAGGAGAAAAAAATAGAAAATCTCCAAATGAGCTTATCTCACTCCAATGCTCAAGTAAACATAGAAAAACAGAAAACAAGTCCAAACAATGAAATAATTGCTACATTTTACACTGAGTGTCCTAAAGTAACATTGTAAAGATGTTAAGTTAACTTTTTAAGTTTTATAGCATGTGGCAAGAGAAAAAAATGGAAAATCTCCAAATGAGCTTAACTCACTCTGATGTACACATAAACATAGAAAAACAGAAAACAAGTCCAAACAATGAAATAATTGCACAATTTTACACTGAGTGTCCAGAAGTAACATTGTAAAGATGTTATGTTTACTTTTTAATGTTTATATCATGTGGCAGGAGAAAAAAATATAAAATCTTCAAATGAGCTTAACTCACTCTGATGTACACATAAACATAGAAAAACAGAAAACAAGTCCAAACAATGAAAAAATTGCTACATTTTACACTGAGTGTCCAGAAGTAGCATTGTAAAGATGTTAAGTTCACTTTTTAAGGTTTATATCATGTGGCAGGAGAAAAAAATAGAAAATCTCCAAATGAGCTTATCTCACTCTAATGTACACATAAACATAGAAAAACAGAAAACAAGTCCAAACAATGGAATAATTGCACAATTTTACACTGAGACTCCAGAAGTAACATTGTAAAGATGTTATGTTCACTTTTTAAGGTTTATATCATGTGGCAAGAGAAAAAAATGGAAAATCTCCAAATGAGCTTAACTCACTCTGATGTACACATAAACATAGAAAAACAGAAAACAAGTCCAAACAATGAAATAATTGCACAATTTTACACTGAGTGTGCAGAACTAACATTGTACAGATGTTAAGTTCACTTTTTAAGGTTTATATCATGTGGCAGAGAAAAAAATAGAAAATCTCCAAATGAGCTTATCTCACTCCAATGCGCAAGTAAACATAGAAAAACAGAAAACAAGTCCAAACAATGAAATAATTGCACAATTTTACACTGAGTGTCCAGAAGTAACATTGTAAAGATGTTTTGTTCACTTTTTAAGGTTTATATCATGTGGCAGGAGAAAAAAATAGAATATCTCCAAATGAGCTTAACTCACTCTGATGTACACATAAACATAGAAAAACAGAAAACAAGTCCAAACAATGAAATAATTGCACAATTTTACACTGAGTGTCCAGAAGTAACATTGTAAAGATCTTAAGTTCACTTTTTAAGGTTTATATCATGTGGCAGGAGAAAAAAATAGAAAATCTCCAAATGAGCTTATCTCACTCTAATGTACACATAAACATAGAAAAACAGAAAACAAGTCCAAACAATGAAATAATTGCTAAATTTTACACTGAGTGTCCAGAAGTAACATTGTAAAGATGTTAAGTTCACTTTTTAAGGTTTATATCATGTGGCAGGAGAAAAAAATAGAAAATCTCCAAATGAGTTAACTCACTCTGATGTACACATAAACATAGAAAAACAGAAAACAAGTCCAAACAATGAAATAATTGCACAATTTTACACTGAGTGTCCAGAAGTAACATTGTAAAGATCTTAAGTTCACTTTTTAAGGTTTATATCATGTGGCAGGAGAAAAAAATAGAAAATCTCCAAATGAGCTTATCTCACTCTAATGTACACATAAACATAGAAAAACAGAAAACAAGTCCAAACAATGAAATAATTGCTAAATTTTACACTGAGTGTCCAGAAGTAACATTGTAAAGATGTTAAGTTCACTTTTTAAGGTTTATATCATGTGGCAGGAGAAAAAAATAGAAAATCTCCAAATGAGTTAACTCACTCTGATGTACACATAAACATAGAAAAACAGAAAACAAGTCCAAACAATGAAATAATTGCACAATTTTACACTGAGACTCCAGAAGTAACATTGTAAAGATGTTATGTTCACTTTTTAAGGTTTATATCATGTGGCAAGAGAAAAAAATGGAAGATCTCCAAATGAGCTTATCTCACTCTGATGTACACATAAACATAGAAAAACAGAAAACAAGTCCAAACAATGAAATAATTGCTACATTTTACACTGAGAGTCCAGAGGTAACATTGTAAAGATGTTTTGTTCACTTTTTAAGGTTTATATCATGTGGCAAGAGAAAAAAATAGAAAATCTCCAAATGAGCTTATCTCACTCTAATGTACACATAAACATAGAAAAACAGAAAACAAGTCCAAACAATGAAATAATTGCACAATTTTACACTGAGACTCCAGAAGTAACATTGTAAAGATGTTATGTTCACTTTTTAAGGTTTATATCATGTGGCAAGAGAAAAAAATGGAAAATCTCCAAATGAGCTTAACTCACTCTGATGTACACATAAACATAGAAAAACAGAAAACAAGTCCAAACAATGAAATAATTGCACAATTTTACACTGAGTGTCCAGAAGTAACATTGTAAAGATGTTATGTTTACTTTTTAAGGTTTATATCATGTGGCAGGAGAAAAAAATAGAAAATCTCCAAATGAGCTTAACTCACTCTAGTGTACACATAAACATAGAAAAACAGAAAACAAGTCCAAACAATGAAATAATTGCACAATGTTACACTGAGTGTCCAGAAGTAACATTGTAAAGATGTTATGTTCACTTTTTAAGGTTTATATCATGTGGCACGAGAAAAAAATAGAAAATCTCCAAATGAGCTTATCTCACTCTAGTGTACACATAAACATAGAAAAACAGAAAACAAGTCCAAACAATGAAATAATTGCACAATTTTACACTGAGTGTCCAGAAGTAACATTGTAAAGATGTTATGTTTACTTTTTAAGGTTTATATCATGTGGCAGGAGAAAAAAATAGAAAATCTCCAAATGAGCTTAACTCACTCTGATGTACACATAAACATAGAAAAACAGAAAACAAGTCCAAACAATGAAATAATTGCTACATTTTACACTGAGTGTCCAGAAGTAACATTGTGAAGATGTTGAGTTCACTTTTTAAGGTTTATATCATGTGGCAGGAGAAGAAAATGGAAAATCTCCAAATGAGCTTAACTCACTCTGATGTACACATAAACATAGAAAAACAGAAAACAAGTCCAAACAATGAAATAATTGCACAATTTTACACTGAGTGTCCAGAAGTAACACTGTAAAGATGTTAAGTTCACTTTTTAAGGTTTATATCATGTGGCAGAGAAAAAATAGAAAATCTCCAAATGAGCTTATCTCACTCCAATGCGCAAGTAAACATAGAAAAACAGAAAACAAGTCCAAACAATGAAATAATTGCACAATTTTACACTGAGAGTCCAGAGGTAACATTGTAAAGATGTTATGTTAACTTTTTAAGGTTTATATCATGTGGCAAGAGAAAAAAATAGAAAATCTCCAAATGAGCTTATCTCACTCTAATGTACACATAAACATAGAAAAACACAAAACAAGTCCAAACAATGAAATAATTGCACAATTTTACACTGAGACTCCAGAAGTAACATTGTAAAGATGTTATGTTCACTTTTTAAGGTTTATATCATGTGGCAGGAGAAAAAAATAGAAAATCTCCAAATGAGCTTATCTCACTCCAATGCTCAAGTAAACATAGAAAAACAGAAAACAAGTCCAAACAATGAAATAATTGCTACATTTTACACTGAGTGTCCTAAAGTAACATTGTAAAGATGTTAAGTTAACTTTTTAAGTTTTATAGCATGTGGCAAGAGAAAAAAATGGAAAATCTCCAAATGAGCTTAACTCACTCTGATGTACACATAAACATAGAAAAACAGAAAACAAGTCCAAACAATGAAATAATTGCACAATTTTACACTGAGTGTCCAGAAGTAACATTGTAAAGATGTTATGTTTACTTTTTAAGGTTTATATCATGTGGCAGGAGAAAAAAATATAAAATCTTCAAATGAGCTTAACTCACTCTGATGTACACATAAACATAGAAAAACAGAAAACAAGTCCAAACAATGAAAAAATTGCTACATTTTACACTGAGTGTCCAGAAGTAGCATTGTAAAGATGTTAAGTTCACTTTTTAAGGTTTATATCATGTGGCAGGAGAAAAAAATAGAAAATCTCCAAATGAGCTTATCTCACTCTAATGTACACATAAACATAGAAAAACAGAAAACAAGTCCAAACAATGAAATAATTGCACAATTTTACACTGAGACTCCAGAAGTAACATTGTAAAGATGTTATGTTCACTTTTTAAGGTTTATATCATGTGGCAAGAGAAAAAAATGGAAAATCTCCAAATGAGCTTAACTCACTCTGATGTACACATAAACATAGAAAAACAGAAAACAAGTCCAAACAATGAAATAATTGCACAATGTTACACTGAGTGTCCAGAAGTAACATTGTAAAGATGTTATGTTCACTTTTTAAGGTTTATTTCATGTGGCACGAGAAAAAAATAGAAAATCTCCAAATGAGCTTATCTCACCCTAATGTACACATAAACATAGAAAAACAGAAAACAAGTCCAAACAATGAAATAATTGCACAATTTTACACTGAGTGTCCAGAAGTAACATTGTAAAGATGTTATGTTTACTTTTTAAGGTTTATATCATGTGGCAGGAGAAAAAAATGGAAAATCTCCAAATGAGCTTATCTCACTCCAATGCGCAAGTAAACATAGAAAAACAGAAAACAAGTCCAAACAATGAAATAATTGCACAATTTTACACTGAGAGTCCAGAGGTTACATTGTAAAGATGTTATGTTCACTTTTTAAGGTTTATATCATGTGGCAAGAGAAAAAAATAGAAAATCTCCAAATGAGCTTATCTCACTCTAATGTACACATAAACATAGAAAAACACAAAACAAGTCCAAACAATGAAATAATTGCACAATTTTACACTGAGACTCCAGAATTAACATTGTAAAGATGTTATGTTCACTTTTTAAGGTTTATATCATGTGGCAGGAGAAAAAAATAGAAAATCTCCAAATGAGCTTATCTCACTCCAATGCTCAAGTAAACATAGAAAAACAGAAAACAAGTCCAAACAATGAAATAATTGCTACATTTTACACTGAGTGTCCTAAAGTAACATTGTAAAGATGTTAAGTTAACTTTTTAAGTTTTATAGCATGTGGCAAGAGAAAAAAATGGAAAATCTCCAAATGAGCTTAACTCACTCTGATGTACACATAAACATAGAAAAACAGAAAACAAGTCCAAACAATGAAATAATTGCACAATTTTACACTGAGTGTCCAGAAGTAACATTGTAAAGATGTTATGTTTACTTTTTAATGTTTATATCATGTGGCAGGAGAAAAAAATATAAAATCTTCAAATGAGCTTAACTCACTCTGATGTACACATAAACATAGAAAAACAGAAAACAAGTCCAAACAATGAAAAAATTGCTACATTTTACACTGAGTGTCCAGAAGTAGCATTGTAAAGATGTTAAGTTCACTTTTTAAGGTTTATATCATGTGGCAGGAGAAAAAAATAGAAAATCTCCAAATGAGCTTATCTCACTCTAATGTACACATAAACATAGAAAAACAGAAAACAAGTCCAAACAATGGAATAATTGCACAATTTTACACTGAGACTCCAGAAGTAACATTGTAAAGATGTTATGTTCACTTTTTAAGGTTTATATCATGTGGCAAGAGAAAAAAATGGAAAATCTCCAAATGAGCTTAACTCACTCTGATGTACACATAAACATAGAAAAACAGAAAACAAGTCCAAACAATGAAATAATTGCACAATTTTACACTGAGTGTGCAGAACTAACATTGTACAGATGTTAAGTTCACTTTTTAAGGTTTATATCATGTGGCAGAGAAAAAAATAGAAAATCTCCAAATGAGCTTATCTCACTCCAATGCGCAAGTAAACATAGAAAAACAGAAAACAAGTCCAAACAATGAAATAATTGCACAATTTTACACTGAGTGTCCAGAAGTAACATTGTAAAGATGTTTTGTTCACTTTTTAAGGTTTATATCATGTGGCAGGAGAAAAAAATAGAATATCTCCAAATGAGCTTAACTCACTCTGATGTACACATAAACATAGAAAAACAGAAAACAAGTCCAAACAATGAAATAATTGCACAATTTTACACTGAGTGTCCAGAAGTAACATTGTAAAGATCTTAAGTTCACTTTTTAAGGTTTATATCATGTGGCAGGAGAAAAAAATAGAAAATCTCCAAATGAGCTTATCTCACTCTAATGTACACATAAACATAGAAAAACAGAAAACAAGTCCAAACAATGAAATAATTGCTAAATTTTACACTGAGTGTCCAGAAGTAACATTGTAAAGATGTTAAGTTCACTTTTTAAGGTTTATATCATGTGGCAGGAGAAAAAAATAGAAAATCTCCAAATGAGTTAACTCACTCTGATGTACACATAAACATAGAAAAACAGAAAACAAGTCCAAACAATGAAATAATTGCACAATTTTACACTGAGTGTCCAGAAGTAACATTGTAAAGATCTTAAGTTCACTTTTTAAGGTTTATATCATGTGGCAGGAGAAAAAAATAGAAAATCTCCAAATGAGCTTATCTCACTCTAATGTACACATAAACATAGAAAAACAGAAAACAAGTCCAAACAATGAAATAATTGCTAAATTTTACACTGAGTGTCCAGAAGTAACATTGTAAAGATGTTAAGTTCACTTTTTAAGGTTTATATCATGTGGCAGGAGAAAAAAATAGAAAATCTCCAAATGAGTTAACTCACTCTGATGTACACATAAACATAGAAAAACAGAAAACAAGTCCAAACAATGAAATAATTGCACAATTTTACACTGAGACTCCAGAAGTAACATTGTAAAGATGTTATGTTCACTTTTTAAGGTTTATATCATGTGGCAAGAGAAAAAAATGGAAGATCTCCAAATGAGCTTATCTCACTCTGATGTACACATAAACATAGAAAAACAGAAAACAAGTCCAAACAATGAAATAATTGCTACATTTTACACTGAGAGTCCAGAGGTAACATTGTAAAGATGTTTTGTTCACTTTTTAAGGTTTATATCATGTGGCAAGAGAAAAAAATAGAAAATCTCCAAATGAGCTTATCTCACTCTAATGTACACATAAACATAGAAAAACAGAAAACAAGTCCAAACAATGAAATAATTGCACAATTTTACACTGAGACTCCAGAAGTAACATTGTAAAGATGTTATGTTCACTTTTTAAGGTTTATATCATGTGGCAAGAGAAAAAAATGGAAAATCTCCAAATGAGCTTAACTCACTCTGATGTACACATAAACATAGAAAAACAGAAAACAAGTCCAAACAATGAAATAATTGCACAATGTTACACTGAGTGTCCAGAAGTAACATTGTAAAGATGTTATGTTCACTTTTTAAGGTTTATATCATGTGGCACGAGAAAAAAATAGAAAATCTCCAAATGAGCTTATCTCACTCTAGTGTACACATAAACATAGAAAAACAGAAAACAAGTCCAAACAATGAAATAATTGCACAATTTTACACTGAGTGTCCAGAAGTAACATTGTAAAGATGTTATGTTTACTTTTTAAGGTTTATATCATGTGGCAGGAGAAAAAAATAGAAAATCTCCAAATGAGCTTAACTCACTCTGATGTACACATAAACATAGAAAAACAGAAAACAAGTCCAAACAATGAAATAATTGCTACATTTTACACTGAGTGTCCAGAAGTAACATTGTGAAGATGTTGAGTTCACTTTTTAAGGTTTATATCATGTGGCAGGAGAAAAAAATGGAAAATCTCCAAATGAGCTTAACTCACTCTGATGTACACATAAACATAGAAAAACAGAAAACAAGTCCAAACAATGAAATAATTGCACAATTTTACACTGAGTGTCCAGAAGTAACACTGTAAAGATGTTAAGTTCACTTTTTAAGGTTTATATCATGTGGCAGAGAAAAAATAGAAAATCTCCAAATGAGCTTATCTCACTCCAATGCGCAAGTAAACATAGAAAAACAGAAAACAAGTCCAAACAATGAAATAATTGCACAATTTTACACTGAGAGTCCAGAGGTAACATTGTAAAGATGTTATGTTAACTTTTTAAGGTTTATATCATGTGGCAAGAGAAAAAAATAGAAAATCTCCAAATGAGCTTATCTCACTCTAATGTACACATAAACATAGAAAAACACAAAACAAGTCCAAACAATGAAATAATTGCACAATTTTACACTGAGACTCCAGAAGTAACATTGTAAAGATGTTATGTTCACTTTTTAAGGTTTATATCATGTGGCAGGAGAAAAAAATAGAAAATCTCCAAATGAGCTTATCTCACTCCAATGCTCAAGTAAACATAGAAAAACAGAAAACAAGTCCAAACAATGAAATAATTGCTACATTTTACACTGAGTGTCCTAAAGTAACATTGTAAAGATGTTAAGTTAACTTTTTAAGTTTTATAGCATGTGGCAAGAGAAAAAAATGGAAAATCTCCAAATGAGCTTAACTCACTCTGATGTACACATAAACATAGAAAAACAGAAAACAAGTCCAAACAATGAAATAATTGCACAATTTTACACTGAGTGTCCAGAAGTAACATTGTAAAGATGTTATGTTTACTTTTTAAGGTTTATATCATGTGGCAGGAGAAAAAAATATAAAATCTTCAAATGAGCTTAACTCACTCTGATGTACACATAAACATAGAAAAACAGAAAACAAGTCCAAACAATGAAATAATTGCACAATTTTACACTGAGTGTGCAGAACTAACATTGTACAGATGTTAAGTTCACTTTTTAAGGTTTATATCATGTGGCAGAGAAAAAAATAGAAAATCTCCAAATGAGCTTATCTCACTCCAATGCGCAAGTAAACATAGAAAAACAGAAAACAAGTCCAAACAATGAAATAATTGCACAATTTTACACTGAGTGTCCAGAAGTAACATTGTAAAGATGTTTTGTTCACTTTTTAAGGTTTATATCATGTGGCAGGAGAAAAAAATAGAATATCTCCAAATGAGCTTAACTCACTCTGATGTACACATAAACATAGAAAAACAGAAAACAAGTCCAAACAATGAAATAATTGCACAATTTTACACTGAGTGTCCAGAAGTAACATTGTAAAGATCTTAAGTTCACTTTTTAAGGTTTATATCATGTGGCAGGAGAAAAAAATAGAAAATCTCCAAATGAGCTTATCTCACTCTAATGTACACATAAACATAGAAAAACAGAAAACAAGTCCAAACAATGAAATAATTGCTAAATTTTACACTGAGTGTCCAGAAGTAACATTGTAAAGATGTTAAGTTCACTTTTTAAGGTTTATATCATGTGGCAGGAGAAAAAAATAGAAAATCTCCAAATGAGTTAACTCACTCTGATGTACACATAAACATAGAAAAACAGAAAACAAGTCCAAACAATGAAATAATTGCGCAATTTTACACTGAGAGTCCAGAGGTAACATTGTAAAGATGTTTTGTTCACTTTTTAAGGTTTATATCATGTGGCAAGAGAAAAAAATAGAAAATCTCCAAATGAGCTTATCTCACTCTAATGTACACATAAACATAGAAAAACAGAAAACAAGTCCAAACAATGAAATAATTGCACAATTTTACACTGAGACTCCAGAAGTAACATTGTAAAGATGCTATGTTCACTTTTTAAGGTTTATATCATGTGGCAAGAGAAAAAAATGGAAAATCTCCAAATGAGCTTAACTCACTCTGATGTACACATAAACATAGAAAAACACAAAACAAGTCCAAACAATGAAATAATTGCACAATGTTACACTGAGTGTCCAGAAGTAACATTGTTCAGATGTTATGTTCACTTTTTAAGGTTTATATCATGTGGCACGAGAAAAAAATAGAAAATCTCCAAATGAGCTTAACTCACTCTGATGTACACATAAACATAGAAAAACAGAAAACAAGTCCAAACAATGAAATAATTGCACAATTTTACACTGAGTGTCCAGAAGTAACACTGTAAAGATGTTAAGTTCACTTTTTAAGGTTTATATCATGTGGCAGAGAAAAAATAGAAAATCTCCAAATGAGCTTATCTCACTCCAATGCGCAAGTAAACATAGAAAAACAGAAAACAAGTCCAAACAATGAAATAATTGCACAATTTTACACTGAGAGTCCAGAGGTAACATTGTAAAGATGTTATGTTCACTTTTTAAGGTTTATATCATGTGACAAGAGAAAAAAATAGAAAATCTCCAAATGAGCTTATCTCACTCTAATGTACACATAAACATAGAAAAACAGAAAACAAGTCCAAACAATGAAATAATTGCACAATTTTACACTGAGACTCCAGAAGTAACATTGTAAAGATGTTATGTTCACTTTTTAAGGTTTATATCATGTGGCAGGAGAAAAAAATAGAAAATCTCCAAATGAGCTTATCTCACTCCAATGCGCAAGTAAACATAGAAAAACAGAAAACAAGTCCAAACAATGAAATAATTGCTACATTTTACACTGAGTGTCCTAAAGTAACATTGTAAAGAGGTTAAGTTAACTTTTTAAGTTTTATAGCATGTGGCAAGAGAAAAAAATGGAAAATCTCCAAATGAGCTTAACTCACTCTGATGTACACATAAACATAGAAAAACAGAAAAGAAGTCCAAACAATGAAATAATTGCACAATTTTACACTGAGTGTCCAGAAGTAACATTGTAAAGATGTTATGTTTACTTTTTAAGGTTTATATCATGTGGCAGGAGAAAAAAATATAAAATCTTCAAATGAGCTTATCTCACTCTGATGTACACATAAACATAGAAAAACAGAAAACAAGTCCAAACAATGAAAAAATTGCTACATTTTACACTGAGTGTCCAGAAGTAGCATTGTAAAGATGTTAAGTTCACTTTTTAAGGTTTATATCATGTGGCAGGAGAAAAAAATAGAAAATCTCCAAATGAGCTTATCTCACTCTAATGTACACATAAACATAGAAAAACAGAAAACAAGTCCAAACAATAAAATAATTGCACAATTTTACACTGAGACTCCAGAAGTAACATTGTAAAGATGTTATGTTCACTTTTTAAGGTTTATATCATGTGGCAAGAGAAAAAAATGGAAAATCTCCAAATGAGCTTATCTCACTCCAATGCGCAAGTAAACATAGAAAAACAGAAAACAAGTCCAAAAAAATGAAATAATTGCACAATTTTACACTGAGTGTCCAGAAGTAACATTGTAAAGATGTTTTGTTTACTTTTTAAGGTTTATATCATGTGGCAGGAGAAAAAAATTGAATATCTCCAAATGAGCTTAACTCACTCTGATGTACACATAAACATAGAAAAACAGAAAACAAGTCCAAACAATGAAATAATTGCACAATTTTACACTGAGTGTCCAGAAGTAACATTGTAAAGATCTTAAGTTCACTTTTTAAGGTTTATATCATGTGGCAGGAAAAAAAATAGAAAATCTCCAAATGAGCTTATCTCACTCTAATGTACACATAAACATAGAAAAACAGAAATCAAGTCCAAACAATGAAATAATTGCACAATTTTACACTGAGAGTCCAGAAGTAACATTGTACAGATGTTAAGTTCACTTTTTAAGGTTTATATCATGTGGCAGGAGAAAAAAATAGAAAATCTCCAAATGAGCTTATCTCACTCTAATGTACACATAAACATAGAAAAACAGAAAACAAGTCCAAACAATGAAATAATTGCTAAATTTTACACTGAGTGTCCAGAAGTAACATTGTAAAGATGTTAAGTTCACTTTTTAAGGTTTATATCATGTGGCAGGAGAAAAAAATAGAAAATCTCCAAATGAGCTTATCTCACTCTGATGTACACATAAACATAGAAAAACAGAAAACAAGTCCAAACAATGAAATAATTGCTACATTTTACACTGAGTGTCCAAAAGTAACATTGTGAAGATGTTGAGTTCACTTTTTAAGGTTTATATCATGTGGCAGGAGAAAAAAATGGAAAATCTCCAAATGAGCTTAACTCACTCTGATGTACACATAAACATAGAAAAACAGAAAACAAGTCCAAACAATGAAATAATTGCACAATTTTACACTGAGTGTCCAGAAGTAACACTGTAAAGATGTTAAGTTCACTTTTTAAGGTTTATATCATGTGGCAGAGAAAAAATAGAAAATCTCCAAATGAGCTTATCTCACTCCAATAATGCGCAAGTAAACATAGAAAAACAGAAAACAAGTCCAAACAATGAAATAATTGCACAATTTTACACTGAGAGTCCAGAGGTAACATTGTAAAGATGTTTTGTTCACTTTTTAAGGTTTATATCATGTGGCAAGAGAAAAAAATAGAAAATCTCAAAATGAGCTTATCTCACTCTAATGTACACATAAACATAGAAAGACAGAAAACAAGTCCAAACAATGAAATAATTGCACAATTTTACACTGAGACTCCCGAAGTAACATTGTAAAGATGTTATGTTCACTTTTTAAGGTTTATATCATGTGGCAAGAGAAAAAAATGGAAAATCTCCAAATGAGCTAAACTCACTCTGATGTACACATAAACATAGAAAAACAGAAAACAAGTCCAAACAATGAAATAATTGCACAATGTTACACTGAGTGTCCAGAAGTAACATTGTAAAGATGTTATGTTCACTTTTTAAGGTTTATATCATGTGGCGGGAGAAAAAAATAGAAAATCTCCAAATGAGCTTATCTCACTCTAATGTACACATAAACATAGAAAAACAGAAAACAAGTCCAAACAATGAAATAATTGCACAATTTTACACTGAGTGTCCAGAAGTAACATTGTAAAGATGTTATGTTTACTTTTTAAGGTTTATATCATGTGGCAGGAGAAAAAAATAGAAAATCTCCAAATGAGCTTAACTCACTCTAGTGTACACATAAACATAGAAAAACAGAAAACAAGTCCAAACAATGAAATAATTGCACAATGTTACACTGAGTGTCCAGAAGTAACATTGTAAAGATGTTATGTTCACTTTTTAAGGTTTATATCATGTGGCACGAGAAAAAAATAGAAAATCTCCAAATGAGCTTATCTCACTCTAGTGTACACATAAACATAGAAAAACAGAAAACAAGTCCAAACAATGAAATAATTGCACAATTTTACACTGAGTGTCCAGAAGTAACATTGTAAAGATGTTATGTTTACTTTTTAAGGTTTATATCATGTGGCAGGAGAAAAAAATAGAAAATCTCCAAATGAGCTTAACTCACTCTGATGTACACATAAACATAGAAAAACAGAAAACAAGTCCAAACAATGAAATAATTGCTACATTTTACACTGAGTGTCCAGAAGTAACATTGTGAAGATGTTGAGTTCACTTTTTAAGGTTTATATCATGTGGCAGGAGAAAAAAATGGAAAATCTCCAAATGAGCTTAACTCACTCTGATGTACACATAAACATAGAAAAACAGAAAACAAGTCCAAACAATGAAATAATTGCACAATTTTACACTGAGTGTCCAGAAGTAACACTGTAAAGATGTTAAGTTCACTTTTTAAGGTTTATATCATGTGGCAGAGAAAAAATAGAAAATCTCCAAATGAGCTTATCTCACTCCAATGCGCAAGTAAACATAGAAAAACAGAAAACAAGTCCAAACAATGAAATAATTGCACAATTTTACACTGAGAGTCCAGAGGTAACATTGTAAAGATGTTATGTTAACTTTTTAAGGTTTATATCATGTGGCAAGAGAAAAAAATAGAAAATCTCCAAATGAGCTTATCTCACTCTAATGTACACATAAACATAGAAAAACACAAA